>NW_026561736.1:0-35952 GCF_028858705.1 Grus americana | reverse complement strand
TCTTCTCCGGGCTAAACAACCCCAGTTCCCTCAGCCGCTCCTCAACAGACTTCTTCTCTAGACCCTCACCGCTGCATTGCCCTTCTCTGGACGTGCTCCAGCACCTCCATGTCGTTCTTCTAGCAAGGGCCCAAAACTGAACACAGTTGTTCTCGAGGTGCGGCCTCACCAGTGCCGACTACGGGGGACGATCACTGCCCTAGTCCCGCTGGCCACACGATTTCTGCTACAAGCCAGGGTGCTGTTGGCCACCTTGGCCACCTGGGCACGCTGCTGGCTCATCTCTCAGCCGGCGCTCGACCAACAGCCCCAGGTCCTTTTCCGCCAGGCAGCTTTCCAGCCGCTCTTCTTTCCCAAGCCTGTAGCGTTGCCTGGGGTTGCTGTGAGCCAAGTGCAGGACCCGGCACTGAGCCTTGGTAAACCTCATAGAGCTGGTCTCAGCCCATCGATCCAGCCTGTGCAGATCCCTCTGCAGACCCTTCCTACCTTTCAGCAGATCAACACTCCCGCACAACTTGGTGTCGTCTGCGAACTTACTGAGGGCACACTCGAGCCCCTCGTCCAGATCATTGATAAAGATATTAAGGAGACCTGGCCCCAGTACTGAGCCCTGGGAAACACCGCTTCTGGACTGGCCACCAAATGGATTCAAGTCCATTCACCAGAACTCTTTGGACCCCCCATCCAGACCGTTGGGTTTTGGGGTTTTTTTGGGTTTTTTGTTTTTTTTTTACACAACCTGGTTTCTTGGGTATGTAGAATTTCCACTGACATTGTGTTGGAAGTATTTGATCTTTCAGCTGATGAAAAGGCAGTCCTTTTTTCAAATATTAAAAATATCTTAGGTTTTCAGGCAGAGTTCCTCTGTCTGACCGTAACCCCCAGTGCCACCCCGAGAACTTCACCTGAGGTACTTGCCTGGGACTGCCAGCCATCGGCTAGGACCTGCAGGGAGAACAGAGTCCTTCAGGAGCTGCAGATGGAGCCCGAGCAGAGGGACGAGGGCACCGAAACTGCAATCAGATGTCTTGGGTCCCTGTAATAACAAAAAATAACCTGAGCCTAACCAAAACCTCAATCTTACAAACCATAGGGTCAAAGAGAAAATACCCTAAGCCTGACACTCAACCTAATCCCAACCCTAAACTTACAACCCTTACAGTCCAATCAAAAATACCCAAAGCCTGACCCTAATCCTAACCCTAAGATTAACCCTAACCCTGAACAGAACCCAAATGGATTCCTAGCCCAAACATTAACCTAGAGAGTAAACCTAACCCAAACCCTGACCCTAATCCCAACCCTAACCCTAACCCTGACCCTTACTCTAAACCCGACTCGGATCCTAATCCTAACCCCCAACCCCAACAAAAATGCTAACCTTAACAGGAAATCTAACCCTAGCCCGAAACCTATCCTAAGCCTAATCTTAACCCTAACCCTAAGCCTAAATTTACAATCCTTATGGCCCAATCAATCAAAAATACCGTCAAACTGAACCTCACCCTAAGCCTAACACTAACCATAAGGCTGACCCTAACCATAACCCAAGACCTAACCCTGACCCTAAAACCAACCCGAAATCCAATCCTAAACCTAACCCCAACACTAACCATACCCTGACCCTAACCCTGCGCCTAAACCTGATCCTTGCCCTAACTCTAACCATTACCCTAAACCTAACCCTAACCCTTGACCTAACCCTACCCTGACCCTAACCCTAACCCTAACCCTAAATTTACAAACTTGATGGTCTCATCAAAAATACCCTAAGCCTGACTCTAATCCTAATCCGAACCATAACCATAACCCAAACCCTAGGCATAACCCGAACCCACGTCCTAACCTTATCCTGACCCTAAACCCAAACCATGACCTAATGAAAAAGAGCCTGAAAAAGACTTGAGCCTTACCCCATTCTAACCAAAACCCTAACCCCTAACCACAACCGTGACGCTAAAACTAAACCGAACCCTCAACTTACAACCTTTATGGTGCAATCAAAAATACCCGAAGCCTGACCCTGACCCTGACCCTAACCCTAACCCTAAACCTGGCCCTAACCCTAACCCTAAACCGGAACCTAATCCTTATCCTAACCCTAACCTTAAACTTACAAGCCTTACGGTCCAATCAAAAATACCCTAAGCCTGACCCTAACCCTAACCCTAGCCATAATCCTACCCTGACTCTAAACCTAACTCTAACCCTAACCCTAACTGTAAGACTGACCCTAAAATTTCAACCATTCCAGTCCAATCACAAATAGCCGAAGCCTAACCCTGATCCTAACCCTAAAGCCTACACTAACCCTAACCCTCACAGTTTAAGTAAAAATAACCTAAGCCTGACCCTAACTGTGACCCTGGGCCTAACCCTAACCATAAGCCTGACCCTAACCTTAACACTAACCTTAAGCCTGAAACCTAACCCGGCCCTAACCCCAACCCTAAAGCTAACCCTAACCCTAAGTCTAACCCAAAGGCTGATCCAAACACTAATCCGAGGCCTAACCTGAACCCTAACGCTTACGATACTTACGGTCAACCAAAGATAGCCTAAGCGTCCCCCTGACTGGTACCCTGGGCCTGACCCGAACACTAATCCGAACCAGAAGGCTTACCCTTAAACTAACCCGAACCTTAAGGCTGACCCTAACCATAATCAAACCCTAACCTATAACCCAAACCCCAAGCTGACCCTTACCCAAACCTGAGGCCAAATCCTAAGCCTCACCATTAAAAACCTAACAGTCAGCCAAAAATAGCCTAAGTCTGACCATAACCCTAGCCCTAACTCTGACCCTCACCCTAACAAGATCCCTGACCCTAACCCAAATGCTAACCACAATCCTGACCATAACCCTAAGACTAACTCCATGAAAAATAGACTAAGATTTAACCGGAGGCTGACCCCATTCCTAACCTCTAACCCTAACGCTGACACTGAACTTAACCCCAACCATGAACCTAACCCTAACCCTAATCCTAACCCTAACCCTAAACTTACAACGCTTATGGGCCAATCAAAAATACCCTACCCTGACCCTAACCCGAATCCTAATGCTAACCCTAACACAGAGACTCACCGTAACCCCAGGCCAAACCCCAACCCCTAACCCTGACACTAAACCTGACCCCAATGCTGAACCGAATCCAAACCCTAATCATTACACTAGCCCTAAATTTACAAACCTTACGGTCCAATCAAAAACACCCAAAACCTTACCCTAACAGTCCAATCAAAAACAGCCGAAGCCTGACCCTAACCTTAACCATAAGGCTGACGCTAACCCTAACCCAAACATTAATTAGAGAATCATGGAATCGGAAGGTTGGAAAAGACCTCTGAGATCATCAAGTCCAACCGTTGACCCGACACCACCATGTCTACTAAACCATGTCCCAAAGTGCCACGTCTACGCGTCTTTTGAACGCCTCCAGGGATGGTGACTCCAGCACCTCTCTGGGCAGCCTGTTCCAACGCCTGACCACTCTGTCGGTGAAGAAATTTTTCCTCATAGCCAATCTAAACCTCCCCTGACGCAACTTGAGACCGTTTTCTCTTGTCCGTTTGCTAGTTAGTTGGGTGAAGAGACCAACGCCCACCTCACTACCACCTCCTTTGAGGGAGCTGTAGAGAGCCATCAGGTCTCCCCTCAGCCTCCTCTTCTCCGGGCTAAACAACCCCAGTTCCCTCAGCCGCTCCTCATCAGACTTCTTCTCTAGACCCTTCACCCGCTGCATTGCCCTTCTCTGGACGTGCTCCAGCACCTCCATGTCGTTCTTCTAGCAAGGGGCCCAAAACTGAACACAGTGTTCTCGAGGTGCGGCCTCACCAGTGCCGACTACGGGGGGACGATCACTGCCCTAGTCCCGCTGGCCACACGATTTCTCCTACAAGCCAGGGTGCTGTTGGCCACCTTGGCCACCTGCGCACGCTGCTGGCTCATCCTCAGCCGGCGCTCGACCAACAGCCCCAGGTCCTTTTCCGCCAGGCAGCTTTCCAGCCGCTCTTCTTTCCCAAGCCTGTAGCGTTGCCTGGGGTTGCTGTGAGCCAAGTGCAGGACCCGGCACTGAGCCTTGGTAAACCTCATAGAGCTGGTCTCAGCCCATCGATCCAGCCTGTGCAGATCCCTCTGCAGACCCTTCCTACCTTTCAGCAGATCAACACTCCCGCACAACTTGGTGTCGTCTGCGAACTTACTGAGGGCACACTCGAGCCCCTCGTCCAGATCATTGATAAAGATATTAAGGAGACCTGGCCCCAGTACTGAGCCCTGGGAAACACCGCTTCTGGGACTGGCCACCAAATGGATTCAAGTCCATTCACCAGAACTCTTTGGACCCGCCCATCCAGACCGTTGGGTTTTGGGGTTTTTTGGGTTTTGGTTTTTTTTTACACAACCTGGTTTCTTGGGTATGTAGAATTTCCACTGACATTGTGTTGGAAGTATTTGATCTTTCAGCTGATGAAAAGGCAGTCCTTTTTTTCAAATATTAAAAATATCTTAGGTTTTCAGGCAGAGTTCCTCTGTCTGACCGTAACCCCCAGTGCCACCCCGAGAACTTCACCTGAGGTACTTGCCTGGGACTGCCAGCCATCGGCTAGGACCTGCAGGGAGAACAGAGTCCTTCAGGAGCTGCAGATGGAGCCCGAGCAGAGGGACGAGGGCACCGAAACTGCAATCAGATGTCTTGGGTCCCTGTAATAACAAAAAATAACCTGAGCCTAACCAAAACCTCAATCTTACAAACCATAGGGTCAAAGAGAAAATACCCTAAGCCTGACACTCAACCTAATCCCAACCCTAAACTTACAACCCTTACAGTCCAAGCAAAAATACCCAAAGCCTGACCCTAATCCTAACCCTAAGATTAACCCTAACCCTGAACAGAACCCAAATGGATTCCTAGCCCAAACATTAACCTAGAGAGTAAACCTAACCCAAACCCTGACCCTAATCCCAACCCTAACCCTAACCCTGACCCTTACTCTAAACCCGACTCGGATCCTAATCCTAACCCCCAACCCCAACAAAAATGCTAACCTTAACAGGAAATCTAACCCTAGCCCGAAACCTATCCTAAGCCTAATCTTAACCCTAACCCTAAGCCTAAATTTACAATCCTTATGGCCCAATCAATCAAAAATACCGTCAAACTGAACCTCACCCTAAGCCTAACACTAACCATAAGGCTGACCCTAACCATAACCCAAGACCTAACCCTGACCCTAAAACCAACCCGAAATCCAATCCTAAACCTAACCCCAACACTAACCATACCCTGACCCTAACCCTGCGCCTAAACCTGATCCTTGCCCTAACTCTAACCATTACCCTAAACCTAACCCTAACCCTTGACCTAACCCTACCCTGACCCTAACCCTAACCCTAACCCTAAATTTACAAACTTGATGGTCTCATCAAAAATACCCTAAGCCTGACTCTAATCCTAATCCGAACCATAACCATAACCCAAACCCTAGGCATAACCCGAACCCACGTCCTAACCTTATCCTGACCCTAAACCCAAACCATGACCTAATGAAAAAGAGCCTGAAAAAGACTTGAGCCTTACCCCATTCTAACCAAAACCCTAACCCCTAACCACAACCGTGACGCTAAAACTAAACCGAACCCTCAACTTACAACCTTTATGGTGCAATCAAAAATACCCGAAGCCTGACCCTGACCCTGACCCTAACCCTAACCCTAAACCTGGCCCTAACCCTAAACCTAAACCGGAACCTAATCCTTATCCTAACCCTAACCTTAAACTTACAAGCCTTACGGTCCAATCAAAAATACCCTAAGCCTGACCCTAACCCTAACCCTAGCCATAATCCTACCCTGACTCTAAACCTAACTCTAACCCTAACCCTAACTGTAAGACTGACCCTAAAATTTCAACCATTCCAGTCCAATCACAAATAGCCGAAGCCTAACCCTGATCCTAACCCTAAAGCCTACACTAACCCTAACCCTCACAGTTTAAGTAAAAATAACCTAAGCCTGACCCTAACTGTGACCCTGGGCCTAACCCTAACCATAAGCCTGACCCTAACCTTAACACTAACCTTAAGCCTGAAACCTAACCCGGCCCTAACCCCAACCCTAAAGCTAACCCTAACCCTAAGTCTAACCCAAAGGCTGATCCAAACACTAATCCGAGGCCTAACCTGAACCCTAACGCTTACGATACTTACGGTCAACCAAAGATAGCCTAAGCGTCCCCCTGACTGGTACCCTGGGCCTGACCCGAACACTAATCCGAACCAGAAGGCTTACCCTTAAACTAACCCGAACCTTAAGGCTGACCCTAACCATAATCAAACCCTAACCTATAACCCAAACCCCAAGCTGACCCTTACCCAAACCTGAGGCCAAATCCTAAGCCTCACCATTAAAAACCTAACAGTCAGCCAAAAATAGCCTAAGTCTGACCATAACCCTAGCCCTAACTCTGACCCTCACCCTAACAAGATCCCTGACCCTAACCCAAATGCTAACCACAATCCTGACCATAACCCTAAGACTAACTCCATGAAAAATAGACTAAGATTTAACCGGAGGCTGACCCCATTCCTAACCTCTAACCCTAACGCTGACACTGAACTTAACCCCAACCATGAACCTGTAATAAGGAATTGGAGGTAATTTGGTGATCAAAATGGGTTAGATGAGAAAAAGCAATCTTTCTGCACCATGCTGCACCAGAGAACATCCTGTTTGGCGAGGCTTAACCAAAATGTTGCAAATTGCAGTGCTATGTTACTATGACAACTTGTATCTCTGTAACAAACTACCCAGACTTGGAGGAGCCACGATAACCCAAGAAGCCGAAAGGCGCAAAAATCAACCTATAAAGGGGGCTGCTTAGCTTGTTTGAATTCGCGAGCCCTTGGCGGAGCCGCGGCTCCCGGCCGCCCAGCGCTGCTTTTGCTTTCCTACCTTAATAAATACAGATTGAATTTACTTTGGACTCTATTTGTCTCAATTCAACTATAACAAACCTAACCCTAACCCTAATCCTAACCCTAACCCTAAACTTACAACGCTTATGGGCCAATCAAAAATACCCTAAACCTGACCCTAACCCGAATCCTAATGCTAACCCTAACACAGAGACTCACCGTAACCCCAGGCCAAACCCCAACCCCTAACCCTGACACTAAACCTGACCCCAATGCTGAACCGAATCCAAACCCTAATCATTACACTAGCCCTAAATTTACAAACCTTACGGTCCAATCAAAAACACCCAAAACCTTACCCTAACAGTCCAATCAAAAACAGCCGAAGCCTGACCCTAACCTTAACCATAAGGCTGACGCTAACCCTAACCCAAACATTAATTAGAGAATCATGGAATCGGAAGGTTGGAAAAGACCTCTGAGATCATCAAGTCCAACCGTTGACCCGACACCACCATGTCTACTAAACCATGTCCCAAAGTGCCACGTCTACGCGTCTTTTGAACGCCTCCAGGGATGGTGACTCCAGCACCTCTCTGGGCAGCCTGTTCCAACGCCTGACCACTCTGTCGGTGAAGAAATTTTTCCTCATAGCCAATCTAAACCTCCCCTGACGCAACTTGAGACCGTTTTCTCTTGTCCGTTTGCTAGTTAGTTGGGTGAAGAGACCAACGCCCACCTCACTACCACCTCCTTTGAGGGAGCTGTAGAGAGCCATCAGGTCTCCCCTCAGCCTCCTCTTCTCCGGGCTAAACAACCCCAGTTCCCTCAGCCGCTCCTCATCAGACTTCTTCTCTAGACCCTTCACCCGCTGCATTGCCCTTCTCTGGACGTGCTCCAGCACCTCCATGTCGTTCTTCTAGCAAGGGGCCCAAAACTGAACACAGTTCTCGAGGTGCGGCCTCACCAGTGCCGACTACGGGGGGACGATCACTGCCCTAGTCCCGCTGGCCACACGATTTCTCCTACAAGCCAGGGTGCTGTTGGCCACCTTGGCCACCTGCGCACGCTGCTGGCTCATCCTCAGCCGGCGCTCGACCAACAGCCCCAGGTCCTTTTCCGCCAGGCAGCTTTCCAGCCGCTCTTCTTTCCCAAGCCTGTAGCGTTGCCTGGGGTTGCTGTGAGCCAAGTGCAGGACCCGGCACTGAGCCTTGGTAAACCTCATAGAGCTGGTCTCAGCCCATCGATCCAGCCTGTGCAGATCCCTCTGCAGACCCTTCCTACCTTTCAGCAGATCAACACTCCCGCACAACTTGGTGTCGTCTGCGAACTTACTGAGGGCACACTCGAGCCCCTCGTCCAGATCATTGATAAAGATATTAAGGAGACCTGGCCCCAGTACTGAGCCCTGGGAAACACCGCTTCTGGGACTGGCCACCAAATGGATTCAAGTCCATTCACCAGAACTCTTTGGACCCGCCCATCCAGACCGTTGGGTTTTGGGGTTTTTTGGGTTTTGGTTTTTTTTTTACACAACCTGGTTTCTTGGGTATGTAGAATTTCCACTGACATTGTGTTGGAAGTATTTGATCTTTCAGCTGATGAAAAGGCAGTCCTTTTTTTCAAATATTAAAAATATCTTAGGTTTTCAGGCAGAGTTCCTCTGTCTGACCGTAACCCCCAGTGCCACCCCGAGAACTTCACCTGAGGTACTTGCCTGGGACTGCCAGCCATCGGCTAGGACCTGCAGGGAGAACAGAGTCCTTCAGGAGCTGCAGATGGAGCCCGAGCAGAGGGACGAGGGCACCGAAACTGCAATCAGATGTCTTGGGTCCCTGTAATAACAAAAAATAACCTGAGCCTAACCAAAACCTCAATCTTACAAACCATAGGGTCAAAGAGAAAATACCCTAAGCCTGACACTCAACCTAATCCCAACCCTAAACTTACAACCCTTACAGTCCAATCAAAAATACCCAAAGCCTGACCCTAATCCTAACCCTAAGATTAACCCTAACCCTGAACAGAACCCAAATGGATTCCTAGCCCAAACATTAACCTAGAGAGTAAACCTAACCCAAACCCTGACCCTAATCCCAACCCTAACCCTAACCCTGACCCTTACTCTAAACCCGACTCGGATCCTAATCCTAACCCCCAACCCCAACAAAAATGCTAACCTTAACAGGAAATCTAACCCTAGCCCGAAACCTATCCTAAGCCTAATCTTAACCCTAACCCTAAGCCTAAATTTACAATCCTTATGGCCCAATCAATCAAAAATACCGTCAAACTGAACCTCACCCTAAGCCTAACACTAACCATAAGGCTGACCCTAACCATAACCCAAGACCTAACCCTGACCCTAAAACCAACCCGAAATCCAATCCTAAACCTAACCCCAACACTAACCATACCCTGACCCTAACCCTGCGCCTAAACCTGATCCTTGCCCTAACTCTAACCATTACCCTAAACCTAACCCTAACCCTTGACCTAACCCTACCCTGACCCTAACCCTAACCCTAACCCTAAATTTACAAACTTGATGGTCTCATCAAAAATACCCTAAGCCTGACTCTAATCCTAATCCGAACCATAACCATAACCCAAACCCTAGGCATAACCCGAACCCACGTCCTAACCTTATCCTGACCCTAAACCCAAACCATGACCTAATGAAAAAGAGCCTGAAAAAGACTTGAGCCTTACCCCATTCTAACCAAAACCCTAACCCCTAACCACAACCGTGACGCTAAAACTAAACCGAACCCTCAACTTACAACCTTTATGGTGCAATCAAAAATACCCGAAGCCTGACCCTGACCCTGACCCTAACCCTAACCCTAAACCTGGCCCTAACCCTAAACCTAAACCGGAACCTAATCCTTATCCTAACCCTAACCTTAAACTTACAAGCCTTACGGTCCAATCAAAAATACCCTAAGCCTGACCCTAACCCTAACCCTAGCCATAATCCTACCCTGACTCTAAACCTAACTCTAACCCTAACCCTAACTGTAAGACTGACCCTAAAATTTCAACCATTCCAGTCCAATCACAAATAGCCGAAGCCTAACCCTGATCCTAACCCTAAAGCCTACACTAACCCTAACCCTCACAGTTTAAGTAAAAATAACCTAAGCCTGACCCTAACTGTGACCCTGGGCCTAACCCTAACCATAAGCCTGACCCTAACCTTAACACTAACCTTAAGCCTGAAACCTAACCCGGCCCTAACCCCAACCCTAAAGCTAACCCTAACCCTAAGTCTAACCCAAAGGCTGATCCAAACACTAATCCGAGGCCTAACCTGAACCCTAACGCTTACGATACTTACGGTCAACCAAAGATAGCCTAAGCGTCCCCCTGACTGGTACCCTGGGCCTGACCCGAACACTAATCCGAACCAGAAGGCTTACCCTTAAACTAACCCGAACCTTAAGGCTGACCCTAACCATAATCAAACCCTAACCTATAACCCAAACCCCAAGCTGACCCTTACCCAAACCTGAGGCCAAATCCTAAGCCTCACCATTAAAAACCTAACAGTCAGCCAAAAATAGCCTAAGTCTGACCATAACCCTAGCCCTAACTCTGACCCTCACCCTAACAAGATCCCTGACCCTAACCCAAATGCTAACCACAATCCTGACCATAACCCTAAGACTAACTCCATGAAAAATAGACTAAGATTTAACCGGAGGCTGACCCCATTCCTAACCTCTAACCCTAACGCTGACACTGAACTTAACCCCAACCATGAACCTGTAATAAGGAATTGGAGGTAATTTGGTGATCAAAATGGGTTAGATGAGAAAAAGCAATCTTTCTGCACCATGCTGCACCAGAGAACATCCTGTTTGGCGAGGCTTAACCAAAATGTTGCAAATTGCAGTGCTATGTTACTATGACAACTTGTATCTCTGTAACAAACTACCCAGACTTGGAGGAGCCACGATAACCCAAGAAGCCGAAAGGCGCAAAAATCAACCTATAAAGGGGGCTGCTTAGCTTGTTTGAATTCGCGAGCCCTTGGCGGAGCCGCGGCTCCCCGGCCGCCCAGCGCTGCTTTTGCTTTCCTACCTTAATAAATACAGATTGAATTTACTTTGGACTCTATTTGTCTCAATTCAACTATAACAAACCTAACCCTAACCCTAATCCTAACCCTAACCCTAAACTTACAACGCTTATGGGCCAATCAAAAATACCCTAAACCTGACCCTAACCCGAATCCTAATGCTAACCCTAACACAGAGACTCACCGTAACCCCAGGCCAAACCCCAACCCCTAACCCTGACACTAAACCTGACCCCAATGCTGAACCGAATCCAAACCCTAATCATTACACTAGCCCTAAATTTACAAACCTTACGGTCCAATCAAAAACACCCAAAACCTTACCCTAACAGTCCAATCAAAAACAGCCGAAGCCTGACCCTAACCTTAACCATAAGGCTGACGCTAACCCTAACCCAAACATTAATTAGAGAATCATGGAATCGGAAGGTTGGAAAAGACCTCTGAGATCATCAAGTCCAACCGTTGACCCGACACCACCATGTCTACTAAACCATGTCCCAAAGTGCCACGTCTACGCGTCTTTTGAACGCCTCCAGGGATGGTGACTCCAGCACCTCTCTGGGCAGCCTGTTCCAACGCCTGACCACTCTGTCGGTGAAGAAATTTTTCCTCATAGCCAATCTAAACCTCCCCTGACGCAACTTGAGACCGTTTTCTCTTGTCCGTTTGCTAGTTAGTTGGGTGAAGAGACCAACGCCCACCTCACTACCACCTCCTTTGAGGGAGCTGTAGAGAGCCATCAGGTCTCCCCTCAGCCTCCTCTTCTCCGGGCTAAACAACCCCAGTTCCCTCAGCCGCTCCTCATCAGACTTCTTCTCTAGACCCTTCACCCGCTGCATTGCCCTTCTCTGGACGTGCTCCAGCACCTCCATGTCGTTCTTCTAGCAAGGGGCCCAAAACTGAACACAGGTGTTCTCGAGGTGCGGCCTCACCAGTGCCGACTACGGGGGGACGATCACTGCCCTAGTCCCGCTGGCCACACGATTTCTCCTACAAGCCAGGGTGCTGTTGGCCACCTTGGCCACCTGCGCACGCTGCTGGCTCATCCTCAGCCGGCGCTCGACCAACAGCCCCAGGTCCTTTTCCGCCAGGCAGCTTTCCAGCCGCTCTTCTTTCCCAAGCCTGTAGCGTTGCCTGGGGTTGCTGTGAGCCAAGTGCAGGACCCGGCACTGAGCCTTGGTAAACCTCATAGAGCTGGTCTCAGCCCATCGATCCAGCCTGTGCAGATCCCTCTGCAGACCCTTCCTACCTTTCAGCAGATCAACACTCCCGCACAACTTGGTGTCGTCTGCGAACTTACTGAGGGCACACTCGAGCCCCTCGTCCAGATCATTGATAAAGATATTAAGGAGACCTGGCCCCAGTACTGAGCCCTGGGAAACACCGCTTCTGGGACTGGCCACCAAATGGATTCAAGTCCATTCACCAGAACTCTTTGGACCCGCCCATCCAGACCGTTGGGTTTTGGGGTTTTTTGGGTTTTGTTTTTTTTTTACACAACCTGGTTTCTTGGGTATGTAGAATTTCCACTGACATTGTGTTGGAAGTATTTGATCTTTCAGCTGATGAAAAGGCAGTCCTTTTTTTCAAATATTAAAAATATCTTAGGTTTTCAGGCAGAGTTCCTCTGTCTGACCGTAACCCCCAGTGCCACCCCGAGAACTTCACCTGAGGTACTTGCCTGGGACTGCCAGCCATCGGCTAGGACCTGCAGGGAGAACAGAGTCCTTCAGGAGCTGCAGATGGAGCCCGAGCAGAGGGACGAGGGCACCGAAACTGCAATCAGATGTCTTGGGTCCCTGTAATAACAAAAAATAACCTGAGCCTAACCAAAACCTCAATCTTACAAACCATAGGGTCAAAGAGAAAATACCCTAAGCCTGACACTCAACCTAATCCCAACCCTAAACTTACAACCCTTACAGTCCAATCAAAAATACCCAAAGCCTGACCCTAATCCTAACCCTAAGATTAACCCTAACCCTGAACAGAACCCAAATGGATTCCTAGCCCAAACATTAACCTAGAGAGTAAACCTAACCCAAACCCTGACCCTAATCCCAACCCTAACCCTAACCCTGACCCTTACTCTAAACCCGACTCGGATCCTAATCCTAACCCCCAACCCCAACAAAAATGCTAACCTTAACAGGAAATCTAACCCTAGCCCGAAACCTATCCTAAGCCTAATCTTAACCCTAACCCTAAGCCTAAATTTACAATCCTTATGGCCCAATCAATCAAAAATACCGTCAAACTGAACCTCACCCTAAGCCTAACACTAACCATAAGGCTGACCCTAACCATAACCCAAGACCTAACCCTGACCCTAAAACCAACCCGAAATCCAATCCTAAACCTAACCCCAACACTAACCATACCCTGACCCTAACCCTGCGCCTAAACCTGATCCTTGCCCTAACTCTAACCATTACCCTAAACCTAACCCTAACCCTTGACCTAACCCTACCCTGACCCTAACCCGAACCCTAACCCTAAATTTACAAACTTGATGGTCTCATCAAAAATACCCTAAGCCTGACTCTAATCCTAATCCGAACCATAACCATAACCCAAACCCTAGGCATAACCCGAACCCACGTCCTAACCTTATCCTGACCCTAAACCCAAACCATGACCTAATGAAAAAGAGCCTGAAAAAGACTTGAGCCTTACCCCATTCTAACCAAAACCCTAACCCCTAACCACAACCGTGACGCTAAAACTAAACCGAACCCTCAACTTACAACCTTTATGGTGCAATCAAAAATACCCGAAGCCTGACCCTGACCCTGACCCTAACCCTAACCCTAAACCTGGCCCTAACCCTAAACCTAAACCGGAACCTAATCCTTATCCTAACCCTAACCTTAAACTTACAAGCCTTACGGTCCAATCAAAAATACCCTAAGCCTGACCCTAACCCTAACCCTAGCCATAATCCTACCCTGACTCTAAACCTAACTCTAACCCTAACCCTAACTGTAAGACTGACCCTAAAATTTCAACCATTCCAGTCCAATCACAAATAGCCGAAGCCTAACCCTGATCCTAACCCTAAAGCCTACACTAACCCTAACCCTCACAGTTTAAGTAAAAATAACCTAAGCCTGACCCTAACTGTGACCCTGGGCCTAACCCTAACCATAAGCCTGACCCTAACCTTAACACTAACCTTAAGCCTGAAACCTAACCCGGCCCTAACCCCAACCCTAAAGCTAACCCTAACCCTAAGTCTAACCCAAAGGCTGATCCAAACACTAATCCGAGGCCTAACCTGAACCCTAACGCTTACGATACTTACGGTCAACCAAAGATAGCCTAAGCGTCCCCCTGACTGGTACCCTGGGCCTGACCCGAACACTAATCCGAACCAGAAGGCTTACCCTTAAACTAACCCGAACCTTAAGGCTGACCCTAACCATAATCAAACCCTAACCTATAACCCAAACCCCAAGCTGACCCTTACCCAAACCTGAGGCCAAATCCTAAGCCTCACCATTAAAAACCTAACAGTCAGCCAAAAATAGCCTAAGTCTGACCATAACCCTAGCCCTAACTCTGACCCTCACCCTAACAAGATCCCTGACCCTAACCCAAATGCTAACCACAATCCTGACCATAACCCTAAGACTAACTCCATGAAAAATAGACTAAGATTTAACCGGAGGCTGACCCCATTCCTAACCTCTAACCCTAACGCTGACACTGAACTTAACCCCAACCATGAACCTGTAATAAGGAATTGGAGGTAATTTGGTGATCAAAATGGGTTAGATGAGAAAAAGCAATCTTTCTGCACCATGCTGCACCAGAGAACATCCTGTTTGGCGAGGCTTAACCAAAATGTTGCAAATTGCAGTGCTATGTTACTATGACAACTTGTATCTCTGTAACAAACTACCCAGACTTGGAGGAGCCACGATAACCCAAGAAGCCGAAAGGCGCAAAAATCAACCTATAAAGGGGGCTGTTTAGCTTGTTTGAATTCGCGAGCCCTTGGCGGAGCCGCGGCTCCCCGGCCGCCCAGCGCTGCTTTTGCTTTCCTACCTTAATAAATACAGATTGAATTTACTTTGGACTCTATTTGTCTCAATTCAACTATAACAAACCTAACCCTAACCCTAATCCTAACCCTAACCCTAAACTTACAACGCTTATGGGCCAATCAAAAATACCCTAAACCTGACCCTAACCCGAATCCTAATGCTAACCCTAACACAGAGACTCACCGTAACCCCAGGCCAAACCCCAACCCCTAACCCTGACACTAAACCTGACCCCAATGCTGAACCGAATCCAAACCCTAATCATTACACTAGCCCTAAATTTACAAACCTTACGGTCCAATCAAAAACACCCAAAACCTTACCCTAACAGTCCAATCAAAAACAGCCGAAGCCTGACCCTAACCTTAACCATAAGGCTGACGCTAACCCTAACCCAAACATTAATTAGAGAATCATGGAATCGGAAGGTTGGAAAAGACCTCTGAGATCATCAAGTCCAACCGTTGACCCGACACCACCATGTCTACTAAACCATGTCCCAAAGTGCCACGTCTACGCGTCTTTTGAACGCCTCCAGGGATGGTGACTCCAGCACCTCTCTGGGCAGCCTGTTCCAACGCCTGACCACTCTGTCGGTGAAGAAATTTTTCCTCATAGCCAATCTAAACCTCCCCTGACGCAACTTGAGACCGTTTTCTCTTGTCCGTTTGCTAGTTAGTTGGGTGAAGAGACCAACGCCCACCTCACTACCACCTCCTTTGAGGGAGCTGTAGAGAGCCATCAGGTCTCCCCTCAGCCTCCTCTTCTCCGGGCTAAACAACCCCAGTTCCCTCAGCCGCTCCTCATCAGACTTCTTCTCTAGACCCTTCACCCGCTGCATTGCCCTTCTCTGGACGTGCTCCAGCACCTCCATGTCGTTCTTCTAGCAAGGGGCCCAAAACTGAACACAGTTCTCGAGGTGCGGCCTCACCAGTGCCGACTACGGGGGGACGATCACTGCCCTAGTCCCGCTGGCCACACGATTTCTCCTACAAGCCAGGGTGCTGTTGGCCACCTTGGCCACCTGCGCACGCTGCTGGCTCATCCTCAGCCGGCGCTCGACCAACAGCCCCAGGTCCTTTTCCGCCAGGCAGCTTTCCAGCCGCTCTTCTTTCCCAAGCCTGTAGCGTTGCCTGGGGTTGCTGTGAGCCAAGTGCAGGACCCGGCACTGAGCCTTGGTAAACCTCATAGAGCTGGTCTCAGCCCATCGATCCAGCCTGTGCAGATCCCTCTGCAGACCCTTCCTACCTTTCAGCAGATCAACACTCCCGCACAACTTGGTGTCGTCTGCGAACTTACTGAGGGCACACTCGAGCCCCTCGTCCAGATCATTGATAAAGATATTAAGGAGACCTGGCCCCAGTACTGAGCCCTGGGAAACACCGCTTCTGGGACTGGCCACCAAATGGATTCAAGTCCATTCACCAGAACTCTTTGGACCCGCCCATCCAGACCGTTGGGTTTGGGGTTTTTTGGGTTTTGGTTTTTTTTTACACAACCTGGTTTCTTGGGTATGTAGAATTTCCACTGACATTGTGTTGGAAGTATTTGATCTTTCAGCTGATGAAAAGGCAGTCCTTTTTTTCAAATATTAAAAATATCTTAGGTTTTCAGGCAGAGTTCCTCTGTCTGACCGTAACCCCCAGTGCCACCCCGAGAACTTCACCTGAGGTACTTGCCTGGGACTGCCAGCCATCGGCTAGGACCTGCAGGGAGAACAGAGTCCTTCAGGAGCTGCAGATGGAGCCCGAGCAGAGGGACGAGGGCACCGAAACTGCAATCAGATGTCTTGGGTCCCTGTAATAACAAAAAATAACCTGAGCCTAACCAAAACCTCAATCTTACAAACCATAGGGTCAAAGAGAAAATACCCTAAGCCTGACACTCAACCTAATCCCAACCCTAAACTTACAACCCTTACAGTCCAATCAAAAATACCCAAAGCCTGACCCTAATCCTAACCCTAAGATTAACCCTAACCCTGAACAGAACCCAAATGGATTCCTAGCCCAAACATTAACCTAGAGAGTAAACCTAACCCAAACCCTGACCCTAATCCCAACCCTAACCCTAACCCTGACCCTTACTCTAAACCCGACTCGGATCCTAATCCTAACCCCCAACCCCAACAAAAATGCTAACCTTAACAGGAAATCTAACCCTAGCCCGAAACCTATCCTAAGCCTAATCTTAACCCTAACCCTAAGCCTAAATTTACAATCCTTATGGCCCAATCAATCAAAAATACCGTCAAACTGAACCTCACCCTAAGCCTAACACTAACCATAAGGCTGACCCTAACCATAACCCAAGACCTAACCCTGACCCTAAAACCAACCCGAAATCCAATCCTAAACCTAACCCCAACACTAACCATACCCTGACCCTAACCCTGCGCCTAAACCTGATCCTTGCCCTAACTCTAACCATTACCCTAAACCTAACCCTAACCCTTGACCTAACCCTACCCTGACCCTAACCCTAACCCTAACCCTAAATTTACAAACTTGATGGTCTCATCAAAAATACCCTAAGCCTGACTCTAATCCTAATCCGAACCATAACCATAACCCAAACTCTAGGCATAACCCGAACCCACGTCCTAACCTTATCCTGACCCTAAACCCAAACCATGACCTAATGAAAAAGAGCCTGAAAAAGACTTGAGCCTTACCCCATTCTAACCAAAACCCTAACCCCTAACCACAACCGTGACGCTAAAACTAAACCGAACCCTCAACTTACAACCTTTATGGTGCAATCAAAAATACCCGAAGCCTGACCCTGACCCTGACCCTAACCCTAACCCTAAACCTGGCCCTAACCCTAAACCTAAACCGGAACCTAATCCTTATCCTAACCCTAACCTTAAACTTACAAGCCTTACGGTCCAATCAAAAATACCCTAAGCCTGACCCTAACCCTAACCCTAGCCATAATCCTACCCTGACTCTAAACCTAACTCTAACCCTAACCCTAACTGTAAGACTGACCCTAAAATTTCAACCATTCCAGTCCAATCACAAATAGCCGAAGCCTAACCCTGATCCTAACCCTAAAGCCTACACTAACCCTAACCCTCACAGTTTAAGTAAAAATAACCTAAGCCTGACCCTAACTGTGACCCTGGGCCTAACCCTAACCATAAGCCTGACCCTAACCTTAACACTAACCTTAAGCCTGAAACCTAACCCGGCCCTAACCCCAACCCTAAAGCTAACCCTAACCCTAAGTCTAACCCAAAGGCTGATCCAAACACTAATCCGAGGCCTAACCTGAACCCTAACGCTTACGATACTTACGGTCAACCAAAGATAGCCTAAGCGTCCCCCTGACTGGTACCCTGGGCCTGACCCGAACACTAATCCGAACCAGAAGGCTTACCCTTAAACTAACCCGAACCTTAAGGCTGACCCTAACCATAATCAAACCCTAACCTATAACCCAAACCCCAAGCTGACCCTTACCCAAACCTGAGGCCAAATCCTAAGCCTCACCATTAAAAACCTAACAGTCAGCCAAAAATAGCCTAAGTCTGACCATAACCCTAGCCCTAACTCTGACCCTCACCCTAACAAGATCCCTGACCCTAACCCAAATGCTAACCACAATCCTGACCATAACCCTAAGACTAACTCCATGAAAAATAGACTAAGATTTAACCGGAGGCTGACCCCATTCCTAACCTCTAACCCTAACGCTGACACTGAACTTAACCCCAACCATGAACCTGTAATAAGGAATTGGAGGTAATTTGGTGATCAAAATGGGTTAGATGAGAAAAAGCAATCTTTCTGCACCATGCTGCACCAGAGAACATCCTGTTTGGCGAGGCTTAACCAAAATGTTGCAAATTGCAGTGCTATGTTACTATGACAACTTGTATCTCTGTAACAAACTACCCAGACTTGGAGGAGCCACGATAACCCAAGAAGCCGAAAGGCGCAAAAATCAACCTATAAAGGGGGCTGCTTAGCTTGTTTGAATTCGCGAGCCCTTGGCGGAGCCGCGGCTCCCCGGCCGCCCAGCGCTGCTTTTGCTTTCCTACCTTAATAAATACAGATTGAATTTACTTTGGACTCTATTTGTCTCAATTCAACTATAACAAACCTAACCCTAACCCTAATCCTAACCCTAACCCTAAACTTACAACGCTTATGGGCCAATCAAAAATACCCTAAACCTGACCCTAACCCGAATCCTAATGCTAACCCTAACACAGAGACTCACCGTAACCCCAGGCCAAACCCCAACCCCTAACCCTGACACTAAACCTGACCCCAATGCTGAACCGAATCCAAACCCTAATCATTACACTAGCCCTAAATTTACAAACCTTACGGTCCAATCAAAAACACCCAAAACCTTACCCTAACAGTCCAATCAAAAACAGCCGAAGCCTGACCCTAACCTTAACCATAAGGCTGACGCTAACCCTAACCCAAACATTAATTAGAGAATCATGGAATCGGAAGGTTGGAAAAGACCTCTGAGATCATCAAGTCCAACCGTTGACCCGACACCACCATGTCTACTAAACCATGTCCCAAAGTGCCACGTCTACGCGTCTTTTGAACGCCTCCAGGGATGGTGACTCCAGCACCTCTCTGGGCAGCCTGTTCCAACGCCTGACCACTCTGTCGGTGAAGAAATTTTTCCTCATAGCCAATCTAAACCTCCCCTGACGCAACTTGAGACCGTTTTCTCTTGTCCGTTTGCTAGTTAGTTGGGTGAAGAGACCAACGCCCACCTCACTACCACCTCCTTTGAGGGAGCTGTAGAGAGCCATCAGGTCTCCCCTCAGCCTCCTCTTCTCCGGGCTAAACAACCCCAGTTCCCTCAGCCGCTCCTCATCAGACTTCTTCTCTAGACCCTTCACCCGCTGCATTGCCCTTCTCTGGACGTGCTCCAGCACCTCCATGTCGTTCTTCTAGCAAGGGGCCCAAAACTGAACACAGTGTTCTCGAGGTGCGGCCTCACCAGTGCCGACTACGGGGGGACGATCACTGCCCTAGTCCCGCTGGCCACACGATTTCTCCTACAAGCCAGGGTGCTGTTGGCCACCTTGGCCACCTGCGCACGCTGCTGGCTCATCCTCAGCCGGCGCTCGACCAACAGCCCCAGGTCCTTTTCCGCCAGGCAGCTTTCCAGCCGCTCTTCTTTCCCAAGCCTGTAGCGTTGCCTGGGGTTGCTGTGAGCCAAGTGCAGGACCCGGCACTGAGCCTTGGTAAACCTCATAGAGCTGGTCTCAGCCCATCGATCCAGCCTGTGCAGATCCCTCTGCAGACCCTTCCTACCTTTCAGCAGATCAACACTCCCGCACAACTTGGTGTCGTCTGCGAACTTACTGAGGGCACACTCGAGCCCCTCGTCCAGATCATTGATAAAGATATTAAGGAGACCTGGCCCCAGTACTGAGCCCTGGGAAACACCGCTTCTGGGACTGGCCACCAAATGGATTCAAGTCCATTCACCAGAACTCTTTGGACCCGCCCATCCAGACCGTTGGGTTTTGGGGTTTTTTGGGTTTTGTTTTTTTTTTACACAACCTGGTTTCTTGGGTATGTAGAATTTCCACTGACATTGTGTTGGAAGTATTTGATCTTTCAGCTGATGAAAAGGCAGTCCTTTTTTTCAAATATTAAAAATATCTTAGGTTTTCAGGCAGAGTTCCTCTGTCTGACCGTAACCCCCAGTGCCACCCCGAGAACTTCACCTGAGGTACTTGCCTGGGACTGCCAGCCATCGGCTAGGACCTGCAGGGAGAACAGAGTCCTTCAGGAGCTGCAGATGGAGCCCGAGCAGAGGGACGAGGGCACCGAAACTGCAATCAGATGTCTTGGGTCCCTGTAATAACAAAAAATAACCTGAGCCTAACCAAAACCTCAATCTTACAAACCATAGGGTCAAAGAGAAAATACCCTAAGCCTGACACTCAACCTAATCCCAACCCTAAACTTACAACCCTTACAGTCCAATCAAAAATACCCAAAGCCTGACCCTAATCCTAACCCTAAGATTAACCCTAACCCTGAACAGAACCCAAATGGATTCCTAGCCCAAACATTAACCTAGAGAGTAAACCTAACCCAAACCCTGACCCTAATCCCAACCCTAACCCTAACCCTGACCCTTACTCTAAACCCGACTCGGATCCTAATCCTAACCCCCAACCCCAACAAAAATGCTAACCTTAACAGGAAATCTAACCCTAGCCCGAAACCTATCCTAAGCCTAATCTTAACCCTAACCCTAAGCCTAAATTTACAATCCTTATGGCCCAATCAATCAAAAATACCGTCAAACTGAACCTCACCCTAAGCCTAACACTAACCATAAGGCTGACCCTAACCATAACCCAAGACCTAACCCTGACCCTAAAACCAACCCGAAATCCAATCCTAAACCTAACCCCAACACTAACCATACCCTGACCCTAACCCTGCGCCTAAACCTGATCCTTGCCCTAACTCTAACCATTACCCTAAACCTAACCCTAACCCTTGACCTAACCCTACCCTGACCCTAACCCTAACCCTAACCCTAAATTTACAAACTTGATGGTCTCATCAAAAATACCCTAAGCCTGACTCTAATCCTAATCCGAACCATAACCATAACCCAAACCCTAGGCATAACCCGAACCCACGTCCTAACCTTATCCTGACCCTAAACCCAAACCATGACCTAATGAAAAAGAGCCTGAAAAAGACTTGAGCCTTACCCCATTCTAACCAAAACCCTAACCCCTAACCACAACCGTGACGCTAAAACTAAACCGAACCCTCAACTTACAACCTTTATGGTGCAATCAAAAATACCCGAAGCCTGACCCTGACCCTGACCCTAACCCTAACCCTAAACCTGGCCCTAACCCTAAACCTAAACCGGAACCTAATCCTTATCCTAACCCTAACCTTAAACTTACAAGCCTTACGGTCCAATCAAAAATACCCTAAGCCTGACCCTAACCCTAACCCTAGCCATAATCCTACCCTGACTCTAAACCTAACTCTAACCCTAACCCTAACTGTAAGACTGACCCTAAAATTTCAACCATTCCAGTCCAATCACAAATAGCCGAAGCCTAACCCTGATCCTAACCCTAAAGCCTACACTAACCCTAACCCTCACAGTTTAAGTAAAAATAACCTAAGCCTGACCCTAACTGTGACCCTGGGCCTAACCCTAACCATAAGCCTGACCCTAACCTTAACACTAACCTTAAGCCTGAAACCTAACCCGGCCCTAACCCCAACCCTAAAGCTAACCCTAACCCTAAGTCTAACCCAAAGGCTGATCCAAACACTAATCCGAGGCCTAACCTGAACCCTAACGCTTACGATACTTACGGTCAACCAAAGATAGCCTAAGCGTCCCCCTGACTGGTACCCTGGGCCTGACCCGAACACTAATCCGAACCAGAAGGCTTACCCTTAAACTAACCCGAACCTTAAGGCTGACCCTAACCATAATCAAACCCTAACCTATAACCCAAACCCCAAGCTGACCCTTACCCAAACCTGAGGCCAAATCCTAAGCCTCACCATTAAAAACCTAACAGTCAGCCAAAAATAGCCTAAGTCTGACCATAACCCTAGCCCTAACTCTGACCCTCACCCTAACAAGATCCCTGACCCTAACCCAAATGCTAACCACAATCCTGACCATAACCCTAAGACTAACTCCATGAAAAATAGACTAAGATTTAACCGGAGGCTGACCCCATTCCTAACCTCTAACCCTAACGCTGACACTGAACTTAACCCCAACCATGAACCTGTAATAAGGAATTGGAGGTAATTTGGTGATCAAAATGGGTTAGATGAGAAAAAGCAATCTTTCTGCACCATGCTGCACCAGAGAACATCCTGTTTGGCGAGGCTTAACCAAAATGTTGCAAATTGCAGTGCTATGTTACTATGACAACTTGTATCTCTGTAACAAACTACCCAGACTTGGAGGAGCCACGATAACCCAAGAAGCCGAAAGGCGCAAAAATCAACCTATAAAGGGGGCTGCTTAGCTTGTTTGAATTCGCGAGCCCTTGGCGGAGCCGCGGCTCCCCGGCCGCCCAGCGCTGCTTTTGCTTTCCTACCTTAATAAATACAGATTGAATTTACTTTGGACTCTATTTGTCTCAATTCAACTATAACAAACCTAACCCTAACCCTAATCCTAACCCTAACCCTAAACTTACAACGCTTATGGGCCAATCAAAAATACCCTAAACCTGACCCTAACCCGAATCCTAATGCTAACCCTAACACAGAGACTCACCGTAACCCCAGGCCAAACCCCAACCCCTAACCCTGACACTAAACCTGACCCCAATGCTGAACCGAATCCAAACCCTAATCATTACACTAGCCCTAAATTTACAAACCTTACGGTCCAATCAAAAACACCCAAAACCTTACCCTAACAGTCCAATCAAAAACAGCCGAAGCCTGACCCTAACCTTAACCATAAGGCTGACGCTAACCCTAACCCAAACATTAATTAGAGAATCATGGAATCGGAAGGTTGGAAAAGACCTCTGAGATCATCAAGTCCAACCGTTGACCCGACACCACCATGTCTACTAAACCATGTCCCAAAGTGCCACGTCTACGCGTCTTTTGAACGCCTCCAGGGATGGTGACTCCAGCACCTCTCTGGGCAGCCTGTTCCAACGCCTGACCACTCTGTCGGTGAAGAAATTTTTCCTCATAGCCAATCTAAACCTCCCCTGACGCAACTTGAGACCGTTTTCTCTTGTCCGTTTGCTAGTTAGTTGGGTGAAGAGACCAACGCCCACCTCACTACCACCTCCTTTGAGGGAGCTGTAGAGAGCCATCAGGTCTCCCCTCAGCCTCCTCTTCTCCGGGCTAAACAACCCCAGTTCCCTCAGCCGCTCCTCATCAGACTTCTTCTCTAGACCCTTCACCCGCTGCATTGCCCTTCTCTGGACGTGCTCCAGCACCTCCATGTCGTTCTTCTAGCAAGGGGCCCAAAACTGAACACAGGTGTTCTCGAGGTGCGGCCTCACCAGTGCCGACTACGGGGGGACGATCACTGCCCTAGTCCCGCTGGCCACACGATTTCTCCTACAAGCCAGGGTGCTGTTGGCCACCTTGGCCACCTGCGCACGCTGCTGGCTCATCCTCAGCCGGCGCTCGACCAACAGCCCCAGGTCCTTTTCCGCCAGGCAGCTTTCCAGCCGCTCTTCTTTCCCAAGCCTGTAGCGTTGCCTGGGGTTGCTGTGAGCCAAGTGCAGGACCCGGCACTGAGCCTTGGTAAACCTCATAGAGCTGGTCTCAGCCCATCGATCCAGCCTGTGCAGATCCCTCTGCAGACCCTTCCTACCTTTCAGCAGATCAACACTCCCGCACAACTTGGTGTCGTCTGCGAACTTACTGAGGGCACACTCGAGCCCCTCGTCCAGATCATTGATAAAGATATTAAGGAGACCTGGCCCCAGTACTGAGCCCTGGGAAACACCGCTTCTGGGACTGGCCACCAAATGGATTCAAGTCCATTCACCAGAACTCTTTGGACCCGCCCATCCAGACCGTTGGGTTTTGGGTTTTTTGGGTTTTGGTTTTTTTTTTACACAACCTGGTTTCTTGGGTATGTAGAATTTCCACTGACATTGTGTTGGAAGTATTTGATCTTTCAGCTGATGAAAAGGCAGTCCTTTTTTTCAAATATTAAAAATATCTTAGGTTTTCAGGCAGAGTTCCTCTGTCTGACCGTAACCCCCAGTGCCACCCCGAGAACTTCATCTGAGGTACTTGCCTGGGACTGCCAGCCATCGGCTAGGACCTGCAGGGAGAACAGAGTCCTTCAGGAGCTGCAGATGGAGCCCGAGCAGAGGGACGAGGGCACCGAAACTGCAATCAGATGTCTTGGGTCCCTGTAATAACAAAAAATAACCTGAGCCTAACCAAAACCTCAATCTTACAAACCATAGGGTCAAAGAGAAAATACCCTAAGCCTGACACTCAACCTAATCCCAACCCTAAACTTACAACCCTTACAGTCCAATCAAAAATACCCAAAGCCTGACCCTAATCCTAACCCTAAGATTAACCCTAACCCTGAACAGAACCCAAATGGATTCCTAGCCCAAACATTAACCTAGAGAGTAAACCTAACCCAAACCCTGACCCTAATCCCAACCCTAACCCTAACCCTGACCCTTACTCTAAACCCGACTCGGATCCTAATCCTAACCCCCAACCCCAACAAAAATGCTAACCTTAACAGGAAATCTAACCCTAGCCCGAAACCTATCCTAAGCCTAATCTTAACCCTAACCCTAAGCCTAAATTTACAATCCTTATGGCCCAATCAATCAAAAATACCGTCAAACTGAACCTCACCCTAAGCCTAACACTAACCATAAGGCTGACCCTAACCATAACCCAAGACCTAACCCTGACCCTAAAACCAACCCGAAATCCAATCCTAAACCTAACCCCAACACTAACCATACCCTGACCCTAACCCTGCGCCTAAACCTGATCCTTGCCCTAACTCTAACCATTACCCTAAACCTAACCCTAACCCTTGACCTAACCCTACCCTGACCCTAACCCTAACCCTAACCCTAAATTTACAAACTTGATGGTCTCATCAAAAATACCCTAAGCCTGACTCTAATCCTAATCCGAACCATAACCATAACCCAAACCCTAGGCATAACCCGAACCCACGTCCTAACCTTATCCTGACCCTAAACCCAAACCATGACCTAATGAAAAAGAGCCTGAAAAAGACTTGAGCCTTACCCCATTCTAACCAAAACCCTAACCCCTAACCACAACCGTGACGCTAAAACTAAACCGAACCCTCAACTTACAACCTTTATGGTGCAATCAAAAATACCCGAAGCCTGACCCTGACCCTGACCCTAACCCTAACCCTAAACCTGGCCCTAACCCTAAACCTAAACCGGAACCTAATCCTTATCCTAACCCTAACCTTAAACTTACAAGCCTTACGGTCCAATCAAAAATACCCTAAGCCTGACCCTAACCCTAACCCTAGCCATAATCCTACCCTGACTCTAAACCTAACTCTAACCCTAACCCTAACTGTAAGACTGACCCTAAAATTTCAACCATTCCAGTCCAATCACAAATAGCCGAAGCCTAACCCTGATCCTAACCCTAAAGCCTACACTAACCCTAACCCTCACAGTTTAAGTAAAAATAACCTAAGCCTGACCCTAACTGTGACCCTGGGCCTAACCCTAACCATAAGCCTGACCCTAACCTTAACACTAACCTTAAGCCTGAAACCTAACCCGGCCCTAACCCCAACCCTAAAGCTAACCCTAACCCTAAGTCTAACCCAAAGGCTGATCCAAACACTAATCCGAGGCCTAACCTGAACCCTAACGCTTACGATACTTACGGTCAACCAAAGATAGCCTAAGCGTCCCCCTGACTGGTACCCTGGGCCTGACCCGAACACTAATCCGAACCAGAAGGCTTACCCTTAAACTAACCCGAACCTTAAGGCTGACCCTAACCATAATCAAACCCTAACCTATAACCCAAACCCCAAGCTGACCCTTACCCAAACCTGAGGCCAAATCCTAAGCCTCACCATTAAAAACCTAACAGTCAGCCAAAAATAGCCTAAGTCTGACCATAACCCTAGCCCTAACTCTGACCCTCACCCTAACAAGATCCCTGACCCTAACCCAAATGCTAACCACAATCCTGACCATAACCCTAAGACTAACTCCATGAAAAATAGACTAAGATTTAACCGGAGGCTGACCCCATTCCTAACCTCTAACCCTAACGCTGACACTGAACTTAACCCCAACCATGAACCTGTAATAAGGAATTGGAGGTAATTTGGTGATCAAAATGGGTTAGATGAGAAAAAGCAATCTTTCTGCACCATGCTGCACCAGAGAACATCCTGTTTGGCGAGGCTTAACCAAAATGTTGCAAATTGCAGTGCTATGTTACTATGACAACTTGTATCTCTGTAACAAACTACCCAGACTTGGAGGAGCCACGATAACCCAAGAAGCCGAAAGGCGCAAAAATCAACCTATAAAGGGGGCTGCTTAGCTTGTTTGAATTCGCGAGCCCTTGGCGGAGCCGCGGCTCCCGGCCGCCCAGCGCTGCTTTTGCTTTCCTACCTTAATAAATACAGATTGAATTTACTTTGGACTCTATTTGTCTCAATTCAACTATAACAAACCTAACCCTAACCCTAATCCTAACCCTAACCCTAAACTTACAACGCTTATGGGCCAATCAAAAATACCCTAAACCTGACCCTAACCCGAATCCTAATGCTAACCCTAACACAGAGACTCACCGTAACCCCAGGCCAAACCCCAACCCCTAACCCTGACACTAAACCTGACCCCAATGCTGAACCGAATCCAAACCCTAATCATTACACTAGCCCTAAATTTACAAACCTTACGGTCCAATCAAAAACACCCAAAACCTTACCCTAACAGTCCAATCAAAAACAGCCGAAGCCTGACCCTAACCTTAACCATAAGGCTGACGCTAACCCTAACCCAAACATTAATTAGAGAATCATGGAATCGGAAGGTTGGAAAAGACCTCTGAGATCATCAAGTCCAACCGTTGACCCGACACCACCATGTCTACTAAACCATGTCCCAAAGTGCCACGTCTACGCGTCTTTTGAACGCCTCCAGGGATGGTGACTCCAGCACCTCTCTGGGCAGCCTGTTCCAACGCCTGACCACTCTGTCGGTGAAGAAATTTTTCCTCATAGCCAATCTAAACCTCCCCTGACGCAACTTGAGACCGTTTTCTCTTGTCCGTTTGCTAGTTAGTTGGGTGAAGAGACCAACGCCCACCTCACTACCACCTCCTTTGAGGGAGCTGTAGAGAGCCATCAGGTCTCCCCTCAGCCTCCTCTTCTCCGGGCTAAACAACCCCAGTTCCCTCAGCCGCTCCTCATCAGACTTCTTCTCTAGACCCTTCACCCGCTGCATTGCCCTTCTCTGGACGTGCTCCAGCACCTCCATGTCGTTCTTCTAGCAAGGGGCCCAAAACTGAACACAGGTGTTCTCGAGGTGCGGCCTCACCAGTGCCGACTACGGGGGGACGATCACTGCCCTAGTCCCGCTGGCCACACGATTTCTCCTACAAGCCAGGGTGCTGTTGGCCACCTTGGCCACCTGCGCACGCTGCTGGCTCATCCTCAGCCGGCGCTCGACCAACAGCCCCAGGTCCTTTTCCGCCAGGCAGCTTTCCAGCCGCTCTTCTTTCCCAAGCCTGTAGCGTTGCCTGGGGTTGCTGTGAGCCAAGTGCAGGACCCGGCACTGAGCCTTGGTAAACCTCATAGAGCTGGTCTCAGCCCATCGATCCAGCCTGTGCAGATCCCTCTGCAGACCCTTCCTACCTTTCAGCAGATCAACACTCCCGCACAACTTGGTGTCGTCTGCGAACTTACTGAGGGCACACTCGAGCCCCTCGTCCAGATCATTGATAAAGATATTAAGGAGACCTGGCCCCAGTACTGAGCCCTGGGAAACACCGCTTCTGGGACTGGCCACCAAATGGATTCAAGTCCATTCACCAGAACTCTTTGGACCCGCCCATCCAGACCGTTGGGTTTTGGGGTTTTTTGGGTTTTGTTTTTTTTTTACACAACCTGGTTTCTTGGGTATGTAGAATTTCCACTGACATTGTGTTGGAAGTATTTGATCTTTCAGCTGATGAAAAGGCAGTCCTTTTTTTCAAATATTAAAAATATCTTAGGTTTTCAGGCAGAGTTCCTCTGTCTGACCGTAACCCCCAGTGCCACCCCGAGAACTTCACCTGAGGTACTTGCCTGGGACTGCCAGCCATCGGCTAGGACCTGCAGGGAGAACAGAGTCCTTCAGGAGCTGCAGATGGAGCCTGAGCAGAGGGACGAGGGCACCGAAACTGCAATCAGATGTCTTGGGTCCCTGTAATAACAAAAAATAACCTGAGCCTAACCAAAACCTCAATCTTACAAACCATAGGGTCAAAGAGAAAATACCCTAAGCCTGACACTCAACCTAATCCCAACCCTAAACTTACAACCCTTACAGTCCAAGCAAAAATACCCAAAGCCTGACCCTAATCCTAACCCTAAGATTAACCCTAACCCTGAACAGAACCCAAATGGATTCCTAGCCCAAACATTAACCTAGAGAGTAAACCTAACCCAAACCCTGACCCTAATCCCAACCCTAACCCTAACCCTGACCCTTACTCTAAACCCGACTCGGATCCTAATCCTAACCCCCAACCCCAACAAAAATGCTAACCTTAACAGGAAATCTAACCCTAGCCCGAAACCTATCCTAAGCCTAATCTTAACCCTAACCCTAAGCCTAAATTTACAATCCTTATGGCCCAATCAATCAAAAATACCGTCAAACTGAACCTCACCCTAAGCCTAACACTAACCATAAGGCTGACCCTAACCATAACCCAAGACCTAACCCTGACCCTAAAACCAACCCGAAATCCAATCCTAAACCTAACCCCAACACTAACCATACCCTGACCCTAACCCTGCGCCTAAACCTGATCCTTGCCCTAACTCTAACCATTACCCTAAACCTAACCCTAACCCTTGACCTAACCCTACCCTGACCCTAACCCTAACCCTAACCCTAAATTTACAAACTTGATGGTCTCATCAAAAATACCCTAAGCCTGACTCTAATCCTAATCCGAACCATAACCATAACCCAAACTCTAGGCATAACCCGAACCCACGTCCTAACCTTATCCTGACCCTAAACCCAAACCATGACCTAATGAAAAAGAGCCTGAAAAAGACTTGAGCCTTACCCCATTCTAACCAAAACCCTAACCCCTAACCACAACCGTGACGCTAAAACTAAACCGAACCCTCAACTTACAACCTTTATGGTGCAATCAAAAATACCCGAAGCCTGACCCTGACCCTGACCCTAACCCTAACCCTAAACCTGGCCCTAACCCTAAACCTAAACCGGAACCTAATCCTTATCCTAACCCTAACCCTAAACTTACAAGCCTTACGGTCCAATCAAAAATACCCTAAGCCTGACCCTAACCCTAACCCTAGCCATAATCCTACCCTGACTCTAAACCTAACTCTAACCCTAACCCTAACTGTAAGACTGACCCTAAAATTTCAACCATTCCAGTCCAATCACAAATAGCCGAAGCCTAACCCTGATCCTAACCCTAAAGCCTACACTAACCCTAACCCTCACAGTTTAAGTAAAAATAACCTAAGCCTGACCCTAACTGTGACCCTGGGCCTAACCCTAACCATAAGCCTGACCCTAACCTTAACACTAACCTTAAGCCTGAAACCTAACCCGGCCCTAACCCCAACCCTAAAGCTAACCCTAACCCTAAGTCTAACCCAAAGGCTGATCCAAACACTAATCCGAGGCCTAACCTGAACCCTAACGCTTACGATACTTACGGTCAACCAAAGATAGCCTAAGCGTCCCCCTGACTGGTACCCTGGGCCTGACCCGAACACTAATCCGAACCAGAAGGCTTACCCTTAAACTAACCCGAACCTTAAGGCTGACCCTAACCATAATCAAACCCTAACCTATAACCCAAACCCCAAGCTGACCCTTACCCAAACCTGAGGCCAAATCCTAAGCCTCACCATTAAAAACCTAACAGTCAGCCAAAAATAGCCTAAGTCTGACCATAACCCTAGCCCTAACTCTGACCCTCACCCTAACAAGATCCCTGACCCTAACCCAAATGCTAACCACAATCCTGACCATAACCCTAAGACTAACTCCATGAAAAATAGACTAAGATTTAACCGGAGGCTGACCCCATTCCTAACCTCTAACCCTAACGCTGACACTGAACTTAACCCCAACCATGAACCTAACCCTAACCCTAATCCTAACCCTAACCCTAAACTTACAACGCTTATGGGCCAATCAAAAATACCCTAAACCTGACCCTAACCCGAATCCTAATGCTAACCCTAACACAGAGACTCAACGTAACCCCAGGCCAAACCCCAACCCCTAACCCTGACACTAAACCTGACCCCAATGCTGAACCGAATCCAAACCCTAATCATTACACTAGCCCTAAATTTACAAACCTTACGGTCCAATCAAAAACACCCAAAACCTTACCCTAACAGTCCAATCAAAAACAGCCGAAGCCTGACCCTAACCTTAACCATAAGGCTGACGCTAACCCTAACCCAAACATTAATTAGAGAATCATGGAATCGGAAGGTTGGAAAAGACCTCTGAGATCATCAAGTCCAACCGTTGACCCGACACCACCATGTCTACTAAACCATGTCCCAAAGTGCCACGTCTACGCGTCTTTTGAACGCCTCCAGGGATGGTGACTCCAGCACCTCTCTGGGCAGCCTGTTCCAACGCCTGACCACTCTGTCGGTGAAGAAATTTTTCCTCATAGCCAATCTAAACCTCCCCTGACGCAACTTGAGACCGTTTTCTCTTGTCCGTTTGCTAGTTAGTTGGGTGAAGAGACCAACGCCCACCTCACTACCACCTCCTTTGAGGGAGCTGTAGAGAGCCATCAGGTCTCCCCTCAGCCTCCTCTTCTCCGGGCTAAACAACCCCAGTTCCCTCAGCCGCTCCTCATCAGACTTCTTCTCTAGACCCTTCACCCGCTGCATTGCCCTTCTCTGGACGTGCTCCAGCACCTCCATGTCGTTCTTCTAGCAAGGGGCCCAAAACTGAACACAGGTGTTCTCGAGGTGCGGCCTCACCAGTGCCGACTACGGGGGGACGATCACTGCCCTAGTCCCGCTGGCCACACGATTTCTCCTACAAGCCAGGGTGCTGTTGGCCACCTTGGCCACCTGCGCACGCTGCTGGCTCATCCTCAGCCGGCGCTCGACCAACAGCCCCAGGTCCTTTTCCGCCAGGCAGCTTTCCAGCCGCTCTTCTTTCCCAAGCCTGTAGCGTTGCCTGGGGTTGCTGTGAGCCAAGTGCAGGACCCGGCACTGAGCCTTGGTAAACCTCATAGAGCTGGTCTCAGCCCATCGATCCAGCCTGTGCAGATCCCTCTGCAGACCCTTCCTACCTTTCAGCAGATCAACACTCCCGCACAACTTGGTGTCGTCTGCGAACTTACTGAGGGCACACTCGAGCCCCTCGTCCAGATCATTGATAAAGATATTAAGGAGACCTGGCCCCAGTACTGAGCCCTGGGAAACACCGCTTCTGGGACTGGCCACCAAATGGATTCAAGTCCATTCACCAGAACTCTTTGGACCCGCCCATCCAGACCGTTGGGTTTTGGGGTTTTTTGGGTTTTGGTTTTTTTTTACACAACCTGGTTTCTTGGGTATGTAGAATTTCCACTGACATTGTGTTGGAAGTATTTGATCTTTCAGCTGATGAAAAGGCAGTCCTTTTTTTCAAATATTAAAAATATCTTAGGTTTTCAGGCAGAGTTCCTCTGTCTGACCGTAACCCCCAGTGCCACCCCGAGAACTTCACCTGAGGTACTTGCCTGGGACTGCCAGCCATCGGCTAGGACCTGCAGGGAGAACAGAGTCCTTCAGGAGCTGCAGATGGAGCCCGAGCAGAGGGACGAGGGCACCGAAACTGCAATCAGATGTCTTGGGTCCCTGTAATAACAAAAAATAACCTGAGCCTAACCAAAACCTCAATCTTACAAACCATAGGGTCAAAGAGAAAATACCCTAAGCCTGACACTCAACCTAATCCCAACCCTAAACTTACAACCCTTACAGTCCAAGCAAAAATACCCAAAGCCTGACCCTAATCCTAACCCTAAGATTAACCCTAACCCTGAACAGAACCCAAATGGATTCCTAGCCCAAACATTAACCTAGAGAGTAAACCTAACCCAAACCCTGACCCTAATCCCAACCCTAACCCTAACCCTGACCCTTACTCTAAACCCGACTCGGATCCTAATCCTAACCCCCAACCCCAACAAAAATGCTAACCTTAACAGGAAATCTAACCCTAGCCCGAAACCTATCCTAAGCCTAATCTTAACCCTAACCCTAAGCCTAAATTTACAATCCTTATGGCCCAATCAATCAAAAATACCGTCAAACTGAACCTCACCCTAAGCCTAACACTAACCATAAGGCTGACCCTAACCATAACCCAAGACCTAACCCTGACCCTAAAACCAACCCGAAATCCAATCCTAAACCTAACCCCAACACTAACCATACCCTGACCCTAACCCTGTGCCTAAACCTGATCCTTGCCCTAACTCTAACCATTACCCTAAACCTAACCCTAACCCTTGACCTAACCCTACCCTGACCCTAACCCTAACCCTAACCCTAAATTTACAAACTTGATGGTCTCATCAAAAATACCCTAAGCCTGACTCTAATCCTAATCCGAACCATAACCATAACCCAAACCCTAGGCATAACCCGAACCCACGTCCTAACCTTATCCTGACCCTAAACCCAAACCATGACCTAATGAAAAAGAGCCTGAAAAAGACTTGAGCCTTACCCCATTCTAACCAAAACCCTAACCCTAACCACAACCGTGACGCTAAAACTAAACCGAACCCTCAACTTACAACCTTTATGGTGCAATCAAAAATACCCGAAGCCTGACCCTGACCCTGACCCTAACCCTAACCCTAAACCTGGCCCTAACCCTAACCCTAAACCGGAACCTAATCCTTATCCTAACCCTAACCTTAAACTTACAAGCCTTACGGTCCAATCAAAAATACCCTAAGCCTGACCCTAACCCTAACCCTAGCCATAATCCTACCCTGACTCTAAACCTAGCTCTAACCCTAACCCTAACTGTAAGACTGACCCTAAAATTTCAACCATTCCAGTCCAATCACAAATAGCCGAAGCCTAACCCTGATCCTAACCCTAAAGCCTACACTAACCCTAACCCTCACAGTTTAAGTAAAAATAACCTAAGCCTGACCCTAACTGTGACCCTGGGCCTAACCCTAACCATAAGCCTGACCCTAACCTTAACACTAACCTTAAGCCTGAAACCTAACCCGGCCCTAACCCCAACCCTAAAGCTAACCCTAACCCTAAGTCTAACCCAAAGGCTGATCCAAACACTAATCCGAGGCCTAACCTGAACCCTAACGCTTACGATACTTACGGTCAACCAAAGATAGCCTAAGCGTCCCCCTGACTGGTACCCTGGGCCTGACCCGAACACTAATCCGAACCAGAAGGCTTACCCTTAAACTAACCCGAACCTTAAGGCTGACCCTAACCATAATCAAACCCTAACCTATAACCCAAACCCCAAGCTGACCCTTACCCAAACCTGAGGCCAAATCCTAAGCCTCACCATTAAAAACCTAACAGTCAGCCAAAAATAGCCTAAGTCTGACCATAACCCTAGCCCTAACTCTGACCCTCACCCTAACAAGATCCCTGACCCTAACCCAAATGCTAACCACAATCCTGACCATAACCCTAAGACTAACTCCATGAAAAATAGACTAAGATTTAACCGGAGGCTGACCCCATTCCTAACCTCTAACCCTAACGCTGACACTGAACTTAACCCCACCATGACCTAACCCTAACCCTAATCCTAACCCTAACCCTAAACTTTTTACAACCTGCTTTTATTTTTTTATTAATTGCCCAATCAAAAATACCCTAAACCCTACCCTAACCCTAATCCAATGCTAACCCTAACACAGAGACCTCAACGTAACCCCAGGCCAAACCCCAACCCCTAACCCTGACACTAAACCTGACCCCAATGCTGAACCGAATCCAAACCCTAATCATTACACTAGCCCTAAATTTACAAACCTTACGGTCCAATCAAAAACACCCAAAACCTTACCCTAACAGTCCAATCAAAAACAGCCGAAGCCTGACCCTAACCTTAACCATAAGGCTGACGCTAACCCTAACCCAAACATTAATTAGAGAATCATGGAATCGGAAGGTTGGAAAAGACCTCTGAGATCATCAAGTCCAACCGTTGACCGACACCACCATGTCTACTAAACCATGTCCCAAAGTGCCACGTCTACGCGTCTTTTGAACGCCTCCAGGGATGGTGACTCCAGCACCTCTCTGGGCAGCCTGTTCCAACGCCTGACCACTCTGTCGGTGAAGAAATTTTTCCTCATAGCCAATCTAAACCTCCCCTGACGCAACTTGAGACCGTTTTCTCTTGTCCGTTTGCTAGTTAGTTGGGTGAAGAGACCAACGCCCACCTCACTACCACCTCCTTTGAGGGAGCTGTAGAGAGCCATCAGGTCTCCCCTCAGCCTCCTCTTCTCCGGCTAAACAACCCCAGTTCCCTCAGCCGCTCCTCATCAGACTTCTTCTCTAGACCCTTCACCCGCTGCATTGCCCTTCTCTGGACGTGCTCCAGCACCTCCATGTCGTTCTTCTAGCAAGGGGCCCAAAACTGAACACAGGTGTTCTCGAGGTGCGGCCTCACCAGTGCCGACTACGGGGGGACGATCACTGCCCTAGTCCCGCTGGCCACACGATTTCTGCTACAAGCCAGGGTGCTGTTGGCCACCTTGGCCACCTGGGCACGCTGCTGGCTCATCCTCAGCCGGCGCTCGACCAACAGCCCCAGGTCCTTTTCCGCCAGGCAGCTTTCCAGCCGCTCTTCTTTCCCAAGCCTGTAGCGTTGCCTGGGTTGCTGTGAGCCAAGTGCAGGACCCGGCACTGAGCCTTGGTAAACCTCATAGAGCTGGTCTCAGCCCATCGATCCAGCCTGTGCAGATCCCTCTGCAGACCCTTCCTACCTTTCAGCAGATCAACACTCCCGCACAACTTGGTGCGTCTGCGAACTTACTGAGGGCACACTCGAGCCCCTCGTCCAGTCATTGATAAAGATATTAAGGAGACCTGGCCCCAGTACTGAGCCCTGGAAACACCGCTTCTGGGACT
>NW_026561735.1:0-54076 GCF_028858705.1 Grus americana | reverse complement strand
GAGGCTATGTTAGGGCTAAAAGCTCTGACCTAGCTCTGAGGGCTCCATCCAGGGGAGGGGCTCTCTGCAGTGCAGGTCCCAGGCCCATGCGGGAGACAGGGGCAGAGACGGGCACCCCTATCAAGATGGCTCAGGAGGGACTTGAAGGCCCCAGGCTGAGCTGAGACAAATTCCCAATTCTGGGACAAAGGCACACAAAAGACTAAGCATTGGTGAGGGGCATGGCAGCCTCCGGAAGAAGACGACGACTGGAAGGAGCAAGACAAAGGCTGAGAGGGCTGCCATGGCTTTCAAGAAAGGTATCAAGGATGAAGGCCAAAGGAGGAAAAGAGCTATTGAAGTGCAAGGGAGAATATGGCCAAGAAGACACAACAATTCACGGCTTCTTTCCCAGAAGAAGACCTCCCCGTGAAGCGTGTAGTAGCAAAGGTCCCTTGGTGCTTTGGTAAGGCACGGGGAGGAAACCATGCATGCTCTCCATGTCTCTGCAGAGTTCATGCAGAGGGAACCAAAGCCCTTTCTTTCACCTCTAGCATCACCACGACCAAGTGAATGCCTGTGGTACAAACGCCCTTCTTTATTGACACAGCCTGAAGGTACAGATGAATTGCCAGGAATGCCCAGCAGCTGTGCCCAGGGCATGGCCACCAAGGGCAGGGACAGCTCCCTGGGCCTCCTGGGCACAGGGACCGCCTTGGGGCCAGCACCCCAAAGGACTTCCTGCCTGCCTTCCTTCCTTCACTATTTCCTTCCTGCCTGCCTGCCTTCCTTCCAAGGATGCTGGGCGGAGGGGTGGCAGGCGGGGCTGCGTGGGCGGGGTGCTGCGCATGGGGGGCCCTCTCACCCCCACGTCACAGTGCCATTGCCCGGCAACGCAGCAGTCACAATGCCCCGGGGCAGGATACAAGGGAGCATCCTCCTCTGTGCCACTGCCAGAGCTGGCCTGCGGGCAGCTCAAAGGCATCTGAGAGTAAGTCCTTGAGGAGCCGCTGGAATTCCTCGGCAGGGCTGAGGGAGGAAGAACGGAAGCTGGACGAGCCTGCTGGATGGCGATTCTCGGCTGCAACGCCAGCTCCTGGCGGGGCCACCTTCAAAGCTCATCGGTGGATGGATGGATGGATGGATGGATGAAGGAAGGAAGGATGGAAGGAAATCCTGCTTCAGCCTTGGGGGAAGAGACACAAGCCCACAAGGACATGAGAACCACCACCAATCCCTGGAGGTGCCTGAGGCTGTCAGGCCTTCTGCACTGGATAGCCGTGGCCAGAGCAAGGGAATGCCTTCTTGAGAAGCGCTGCAGAGCTCGCCGTCCTCATCCCCTGTGGAGCCAGGGGCAGCAGCCGTAAGAAATGGGATGATGCAGAGATTTTGCAAGGGGTCCCAGTGCTTTGGAGCATCCGCGTAGTGTCCCGCCGGACACCCGCGGGAAGGATTCTCGCCCCCCAAGGTCGATCGGGGCCGGGGCCACTTGGCCACTCTGCAAGCCCCTGAGATGGCTCCAGGCTGAGGGAGAATAGGGCTTGGGCATCTATCACCTGGGAGGCGTGACCAGCCTACCTGTGGGAGGAGGAGGAGGCCGGTCTTGCTCACATGCTCAGGGAATAGCCGATCGCCAGCGCCGCTGGGGTCAGGAAGGAATTTTCCCCGGGGCAGATTGGCACTGGTCCCCGGGGGTTTTTTTGCCTTCCTCTGCAGCACTGAGCACGACCACTTGTTGTCAGGGCTCCTCCGCTCCGTTTTGGCTCGGTCACTGCCTGCTGCTCGTGCACCACGAAGATGGCCTCTCGTGCCCTGCAGCTGGGGGGAGGAAGGCTTTTTTTTTTCCCCCCGGTGGGCTAGCCAGTGTCCCCGGGGGGTTTTTTGCCTTCCTCTGCGGCTTTGAGCACCGGCCCTTGCCAGGCCTGCTTTGGGCCATTTTGGCCAGGTGCCTGCTGCTCATGCTCCACGAAGGTGGCCCTCGTGCCCCGCATCCGGGGGGAGGAAGCTTGCTAGACTCCCAGGGCGGGCCCCAAGGGAGGCCCCCGGGACTTGCTTCTTGTCCTCTGTAGCACTGAGCACAGCCCCTTCGCGGGGCTCCTCTGGCCCCATTCCGCTAGGGTCTTGCCTGCTGCCCTTGCACCTCCAAGGTGCCACTCTCTCGGGCTCTCTTGCCCAGTGCAGCTTCGTAGCGGGAGCAAGCTCTGCTCTTCCCTTGGCTCCCTTTCCCCAGGGGTTCTTGCTTCTGCAAGACAGCCCGTGTTTTTGGAAGGCCTCCAGCCTTGCTGCACCAGCAGGAAAGAGCTGCCACTTTGCAGCTCTCCCCGCGGGCAATCCAAGCGCAGGGCAGGCACAAGAGCGCTTTTCACGCATCGCCGGCCAAGAAGCACAGCGCAGCAAGTTTGGCAATGCCAGAAGTATGCTTTTGTCATCGCTGGGCGCATTACTTTGCAAAATATCCCACGGTACCACACACCCCCGCCTCTTCTTCTTCTTCTCCTTCTGCTTTTGGGTGTGGTCGGTCCCGATCCTCATTCTTCAAAGTTCTCACTCTTCAGGAAACAGGCACTGCTTGGCCCGTATTCCCGCTGCTCCTTTCTGCAGCTCCGTGCCTTGCCTTTGCCAGACTGCAAGGGATGTTTTTTCTAAACGGAAAAATGCACCAGCCTGCTCCTGGCTACGCGTACGCATTGTCTTCACGATTGCGAGCACTGGCTCCGCAAAGATTCAGCAAAATAAAATCCTGTTTCTTCTTGTAACCTTTGTACTCTGTCTCCTTGAAAGTGTTTTTAGAGCTGAAAACCCCCTGGCATTTCAGGCAAATAAGAGTCTCATCGTGACGCGACTCATGGTCAGCGTGTAGAATAAAACTCAGTAAGGCAGGGAGGGGATAGGGCACAGGGGATAGGGGACGGGGATAGGGGGACGGGGACAGGGGGACGGGGGACGGGGGGACGGGGGACGGGGATAGGGGAAGGGACGAAGAGAAGAGAAGAGAAGAGAAGAGAAGAGAAGAGAAGAGAAGAGAGAGAAGAGAAGAGAAGAGAAGAGGAGAAGAGGCTATGTTAGGGCTAAAAGCTCTGACCTAGCTCTGAGGGCTCCATCCAGGGGAGGGGCTCTCTGCAGTGCAGGTCCCAGGCCCATGCGGGAGACAGGGGCAGAGACGGGCACCCCTACAAGATGGCTCAGGCAGGGACTGAAGGCCCCAGGCTGAGCTGAGACAAATTCCCCAATTCTGGGACAAAGGCACACAAAAGACTAAGCAGTTGGTGAGGGGCATGGCAGGCCTCCGGAAGAAGACGACGACTGGAAGGAGCAAGACAAAGGCTGAGAGGGCTGCCATGGCTTTCAAGAAAGGTATCAAGGATGAAGGCCAAAGGAGGAAAAGAGCTATTGAAGTGCAAGGGAGAATATGGCCAAGAAGACACAACAATTCACGGCTTCTTTCCCAGAAGAAGACCTCCCCGTGAAGCGTGTAGTAGCAAAGGTCCCTTGGTGCTTTGGTAAGGCACGGGGAGGAAACCATGCATGCTCTCCATGTCTCTGCAGAGTTCATGCAGAGGGAACCAAAGCCCTTTCTTTCACCTCTAGCATCACCACGACCAAGTGAATGCCTGTGGTACAAACGCCCTTCTTTATTGACACAGCCTGAAGGTACAGATGAATTGCCAGGAATGCCCAGCAGCTGTGCCCAGGGCATGGCCACCAAGGGCAGGGACAGCTCCCTGGGCCTCCTGGGCACAGGGACCGCCTTGGGGCCAGCACCCCAAAGGACTTCCTGCCTGCCTTCCTTCCTTCACTATTTCCTTCCTGCCTGCCTGCCTTCCTTCCAAGGATGCTGGGCGGAGGGGTGGCAGGCGGGGCTGCGGTGGGCGGGGGCTGCGCATGGGGGGCCCTCTCACCCCCACGTCACAGTGCCATTGCCCGGCAACGCAGCAGTCACAATGCCCCGGGGCAGGATACAAGGGAGCATCCTCCTCTGTGCCACTGCCAGAGCTGGCCTGCGGGCAGCTCAAAGGCATCTGAGAGTAAGTCCTTGAGGAGCCGCTGGAAGTCCTCGGCAGAGGCTGAGGGAGGAAGAACGGAAGCTGGACGAGCCTGCTGGATGGCGATTCTCAGCTGCAACGCCAGCTCCTGGCGGGGCCACCTTCAAAGCTCATCGGATGGATGGATGGATGGATGGATGGAAGGAAGGAAGGATGGAAGGAAATCCTGCTTCAGCCTTGGGGGAAGAGACACAAGCCCACAAGGACATGAGAACCACCACCAATCCCTGGAGGTGCCTGAGGCTGTCAGGCCTTCTGCACTGGATAGCCGTGGCCAGAGCAAGGGAATGCCTTCTTGAGAAGCGCTGCAGAGCTCGCCGTCCTCATCCCCTGTGGAGCCAGGGGCAGCAGCCGTAAGAAATGGGATGATGCACAGATTTTGCAAGGGGTCCCAGTGCTTTGGAGCATCCGCTAGTGTCCCGCCGGACACCTGCGGGAAGGATTCTCGCCCCCAAGGTCGATCGGGCCGGGGCCACTTGGCCACTCCGCAAGCCCCTGAGATGGCTCCAGGCTGAGGGAGAATAGGGCTTGGGCATCTATCACCTGGGAGGCGTGACCAGCCTACCTGTGGGAGGAGGAGGAGGCCGGTCTTGCTCACATGCTCAGGGAATAGCCGATCGCCAGCGCCGCTGGGGTCAGGAAGGAATTTTCCCCCGGGGCAGATTGGCACTGGTCCCCGGGGGTTTTTTGCCTTCCTCTGCAGCACTGAGCACGACCACTTGTTGTCAGGGCTCCTCCGCTCCGTTTTGGCTCGGTCACTGCCTGCTGCTCGTGCACCACGAAGATGGCCTCTCGTGCCCTGCAGCTGGGGGGAGGAAGGCTTTTTTTTTTTCCCCCCCGGTGGGCTAGCCAGTGTCCCCGGGGGGTTTTTTGCCTTCCTCTGGGCTTTGAGCACCGGCCCCTTGCCAGGCCTGCTTTGGGCCATTTTGGCCAGGTGCCTGCTGCTCATGCTCCACGAAGGTGGCCCTCGTGCCCCGCATCCGGGGGGAGGAAGCTTGCTAGACTCCCAGGGCGGGCCCCAGGGGAGGCCCCCGGGACTTGCTTCTTGTCCTCTGTAGCACTGAGCACAGCCCCTTCGCGGGGCTCCTCTGGCCCCATTCCGCTAGGGTCTTGCCTGCTGCCCTTGCACCTCCAAGGTGCCACTCTCTCGGGCTCTCTTGCCCAGTGCAGCTTCGTAGCGGGAGCAAGCTCTGCTCTTCCCTTGGCTCCCTTTCCCCAGGGGTTCTTGCTTCTGCAAGACAGCCCGTGTTTTTGGAAGGCCTCCAGCCTTGCTGCACCAGCAGGAAAGAGCTGCCACTTTGCAGCTCTCCCCGCGGGCAATCCAAGCGCAGGGCAGGCACAAGAGCGCTTTTCACGCATCGCCGGCCAAGAAGCACAGCGCAGCAAGTTTGGCAATGCCAGAAGTATGCTTTTGTCATCGCTGGGCGCATTACTTTGCAAAATATCCCACGGTACCACACACCCCCGCCTCTTCTTCTTCTTCTCCTTCTGCTTCTGGGTGTGGTCGGTCCCGATCCTCATTCTTCAAAGTTCTCACTCTTCAGGAAACAGGCACTGCTTGGCCCGTATTCCCGCTGCTCCTTTCTGCAGCTCCGTGCCTTGCCTTTGCCAGACTGCAAGGGATGTTTTTTCTAAACGGAAAAAATGCACCAGCCTGCTCCTGGCTACGCGTACGCATTGTCTTCACGATTGCGAGCACTGGCTCCGCAAAGATTCAGCAAAATAAAATCCTGTTTCTTCTTGTAACCTTTGTACTCTGTCTCCTTGAAAGTGTTTTTAGAGCTGAAAACCCCCTGGCATTTCAGGCAAATAAGAGTCTCATCGTGATGCGACTCATGGTCAGCGTGTAGAATAAAACTCAGTAAGGCAGGGAGGGGATAGGGCACAGGGGATAGGGGACGGGGATAGGGGGACGGGGACAGGGGGACGGGGGACGGGGGACGGGGGACGGGGATAGGGGAAGGGACGAGAAGAGAAGAGAAGAGAAGAGAAGAGACGAGAAGAGAAGAGAAGAGAAGAGAAGAGAAGAGAAGAGGAGAAGAGGCTATGTTAGGGCTAAAAGCTCTGACCTAGCTCTGAGGGCTCCATCCAGGGGAGGGGCTCTCTGCAGTGCAGGTCCCAGGCCCATGCGGGAGACAGGGGCAGAGACGGGCACCCCTACAAGATGGCTCAGGCAGGGACTGAAGGCCCCAGGCTGAGCTGAGACAAATTCCCCAATTCTGGGACAAAGGCACACAAAAGACTAAGCAGTTGGTGAGGGGCATGGCAGGCCTCCGGAAGAAGACGACGACTGGAAGGAGCAAGACAAAGGCTGAGAGGGCTGCCATGGCTTTCAAGAAAGGTATCAAGGATGAAGGCCAAAGGAGGAAAAGAGCTATTGAAGTGCAAGGGAGAATATGGCCAAGAAGACACAACAATTCACGGCTTCTTTCCCAGAAGAAGACCTCCCCGTGAAGCGTGTAGTAGCAAAGGTCCCTTGGTGCTTTGGTAAGGCACGGGGAGGAAACCATGCATGCTCTCCATGTCTCTGCAGAGTTCATGCAGAGGGAACCAAAGCCCTTTCTTTCACCTCTAGCATCACCACGACCAAGTGAATGCCTGTGGTACAAACGCCCTTCTTTATTGACACAGCCTGAAGGTACAGATGAATTGCCAGGAATGCCCAGCAGCTGTGCCCAGGGCATGGCCACCAAGGGCAGGGACAGCTCCCTGGGCCTCCTGGGCACAGGGACCGCCTTGGGGCCAGCACCCCAAAGGACTTCCTGCCTGCCTTCCTTCCTTCACTATTTCCTTCCTGCCTGCCTGCCTTCCTTCCAAGGATGCTGGGCGGAGGGGTGGCAGGCGGGGCTGCGGTGGGCGGGGCTGCGCATGGGGGGCCCTCTCACCCCCACGTCACAGTGCCATTGCCCGGCAACGCAGCAGTCACAATGCCCCGGGGCAGGATACAAGGGAGCATCCTCCTCTGTGCCACTGCCAGAGCTGGCCTGCGGGCAGCTCAAAGGCATCTGAGAGTAAGTCCTTGAGGAGCCGCTGGAATTCCTCGGCAGAGGCTGAGGGAGGAAGAACGGAAGCTGGACGAGCCTGCTGGATGGCGATTCTCAGCTGCAACGCCAGCTCCTGGCGGGGCCACCTTCAAAGCTCATCGGATGGATGGATGGATGGATGGATGGAAGGAAGGAAGGATGGAAGGAAATCCTGCTTCAGCCTTGGGGGAAGAGACACAAGCCCACAAGGACATGAGAACCACCACCAATCCCTGGAGGTGCCTGAGGCTGTCAGGCCTTCTGCACTGGATAGCCGTGGCCAGAGCAAGGGAATGCCTTCTTGAGAAGCGCTGCAGAGCTCGCCGTCCTCATCCCCTGTGGAGTCAGGGGCAGCAGCCGTAAGAAATGGGATGATGCAGAGATTTTGCAAGGGGTCCCAGTGCTTTGGAGCATCCGCTAGTGTCCCGCCGGACACCTGCGGGAAGGATTCTCGCCCCCAAGGTCGATCGGGCCGGGGCCACTTGGCCACTCCGCAAGCCCCTGAGATGGCTCCAGGCTGAGGGAGAATAGGGCTTGGGCATCTATCACCTGGGAGGCGTGACCAGCCTACCTGTGGGAGGAGGAGGAGGCCGGTCTTGCTCACATGCTCAGGGAATAGCCGATCGCCAGCGCCGCTGGGGTCAGGAAGGAATTTTCCCCCGGGGCAGATTGGCACTGGTCCCCGGGGGGTTTTTTGCCTTCCTCTGCAGCACTGAGCACGACCACTTGTTGTCAGGGCTCCTCCGCTCCGTTTTGGCTCGGTCACTGCCTGCTGCTCGTGCACCACGAAGATGGCCTCTCGTGCCCTGCAGCTGGGGGGAGGAAGGCTTTTTTTTTTCCCCCCGGTGGGCTAGCCAGTGTCCCCGGGGGGTTTTTGCCTTCCTCTGTGGCTTTGAGCACCGGCCCCTTGCCAGGCCTGCTTTGGGCCATTTTGGCCAGGTGCCTGCTGCTCATGCTCCACGAAGGTGGCCCTCGTGCCCCGCATCCGGGGGGAGGAAGCTTGCTAGACTCCCAGGGCGGGCCCCAGGGGAGGCCCCCGGGACTTGCTTCTTGTCCTCTGTAGCACTGAGCACAGCCCCTTCGCGGGGCTCCTCTGGCCCCATTCCGCTAGGGTCTTGCCTGCTGCCCTTGCACCTCCAAGGTGCCACTCTCTCGGGCTCTCTTGCCCAGTGCAGCTTCGTAGCGGGAGCAAGCTCTGCTCTTCCCTTGGCTCCCTTTCCCCAGGGGTTCTTGCTTCTGCAAGACAGCCCGTGTTTTTGGAAGGCCTCCAGCCTTGCTGCACCAGCAGGAAAGAGCTGCCACTTTGCAGCTCTCCCCGCGGGCAATCCAAGCGCAGGGCAGGCACAAGAGCGCTTTTCACGCATCGCCGGCCAAGAAGCACAGCGCAGCAAGTTTGGCAATGCCAGAAGTATGCTTTTGTCATCGCTGGGCGCATTACTTTGCAAAATATCCCACGGTACCACACACCCCTGCCTCTTCTTCTTCTTCTCCTTCTGCTTTTGGGTGTGGTCGGTCCCGATCCTCATTCTTCAAAGTTCTCACTCTTCAGGAAACAGGCACTGCTTGGCCCGTATTCCCGCTGCTCCTTTCTGCAGCTCCGTGCCTTGCCTTTGCCAGACTGCAAGGGATGTTTTTTCTAAACGGAAAAATGCACCAGCCTGCTCCTGGCTACGCGTACGCATTGTCTTCACGATTGCGAGCACTGGCTCCGCAAAGATTCAGCAAAATAAAATCCTGTTTCTTCTTGTAACCTTTGTACTCTGTCTCCTTGAAAGTGTTTTTAGAGCTGAAAACCCCCTGGCATTTCAGGCAAATAAGAGTCTCATCGTGATGCGACTCATGGTCAGCGTGTAGAATAAAACTCAGTAAGGCAGGGAGGGGATAGGGCACAGGGGATAGGGGACGGGGATAGGGGGACGGGGACAGGGGGACGGGGGACGGGGGACGGGGGACGGGGATAGGGGAAGGGACGAGAAGAGAAGAGAAGAGAAGAGAAGAGAAGAGAAGAGAAGAGAAGAGAAGAGAAGAGAAGAGGAGAAGAGGCTATGTTAGGGCTAAAAGCTCTGACCTAGCTCTGAGGGCTCCATCCAGGGGAGGGGCTCTCTGCAGTGCAGGTCCCAGGCCCATGCGGGAGACAGGGGCAGAGACGGGCACCCCTACAAGATGGCTCAGGCAGGGACTGAAGGCCCCAGGCTGAGCTGAGACAAATTCCCCAATTCTGGGACAAAGGCACACAAAAGACTAAGCAGTTGGTGAGGGGCATGGCAGGCCTCCGGAAGAAGACGACGACTGGAAGGAGCAAGACAAAGGCTGAGAGGGCTGCCATGGCTTTCAAGAAAGGTATCAAGGATGAAGGCCAAAGGAGGAAAAGAGCTATTGAAGTGCAAGGGAGAATATGGCCAAGAAGACACAACAATTCACGGCTTCTTTCCCAGAAGAAGACCTCCCCGTGAAGCGTGTAGTAGCAAAGGTCCCTTGGTGCTTTGGTAAGGCACGGGGAGGAAACCATGCATGCTCTCCATGTCTCTGCAGAGTTCATGCAGAGGGAACCAAAGCCCTTTCTTTCACCTCTAGCATCACCACGACCAAGTGAATGCCTGTGGTACAAACGCCCTTCTTTATTGACACAGCCTGAAGGTACAGATGAATTGCCAGGAATGCCCAGCAGCTGTGCCCAGGGCATGGCCACCAAGGGCAGGGACAGCTCCCTGGGCCTCCTGGGCACAGGGACCGCCTTGGGGCCAGCACCCCAAAGGACTTCCTGCCTGCCTTCCTTCCTTCACTATTTCCTTCCTGCCTGCCTGCCTTCCTTCCAAGGATGCTGGGCGGAGGGGTGGCAGGCGGGGCTGCGGTGGGCGGGGCTGCGCATGGGGGGCCCTCTCACCCCCACGTCACAGTGCCATTGCCCGGCAACGCAGCAGTCACAATGCCCCGGGGCAGGATACAAGGGAGCATCCTCCTCTGTGCCACTGCCAGAGCTGGCCTGCGGGCAGCTCAAAGGCATCTGAGAGTAAGTCCTTGAGGAGCCGCTGGAATTCCTCGGCAGAGGCTGACGGAGGAAGAACGGAAGCTGGACGAGCCTGCTGGATGGCGATTCTCAGCTGCAACGCCAGCTCCTGGCGGGGCCACCTTCAAAGCTCATCGGATGGATGGATGGATGGATGGATGGATGGAAGGAAGGATGGAAGGAAATCCTGCTTCAGCCTTGGGGGAAGAGACACAAGCCCACAAGGACATGAGAACCACCACCAATCCCTGGAGGTGCCTGAGGCTGTCAGGCCTTCTGCACTGGATAGCCGTGGCCAGAGCAAGGGAATGCCTTCTTGAGAAGCGCTGCAGAGCTCGCCGTCCTCATCCCCTGTGGAGCCAGGGGCAGCAGCCGTAAGAAATGGGATGATGCACAGATTTTGCAAGGGGTCCCAGTGCTTTGGAGCATCCGCTAGTGTCCCGCCGGACACCTGCGGGAAGGATTCTCGCCCCCAAGGTCGATCGGGCCGGGGCCACTTGGCCACTCCGCAAGCCCCTGAGATGGCTCCAGGCTGAGGGAGAATAGGGCTTGGGCATCTATCACCTGGGAGGCGTGACCAGCCTACCTGTGGGAGGAGGAGGAGGCCGGTCTTGCTCACATGCTCAGGGAATAGCCGATCGCCAGCGCCGCTGGGGTCAGGAAGGAATTTTCCCCCGGGGCAGATTGGCACTGGTCCCCGGGGGTTTTTTGCCTTCCTCTGCAGCACTGAGCACGACCACTTGTTGTCAGGGCTCCTCCGCTCCGTTTTGGCTCGGTCACTGCCTGCTGCTCGTGCACCACGAAGATGGCCTCTCGTGCCCTGCAGCTGGGGGGAGGAAGGCTTTTTTTTTTCCCCCCGGTGGGCTAGCCAGTGTCCCCGGGGGGTTTTTTGCCTTCCTCTGTGGCTTTGAGCACCGGCCCCTTGCCAGGCCTGCTTTGGGCCATTTTGGCCAGGTGCCTGCTGCTCATGCTCCACGAAGGTGGCCCTCGTGCCCCGCATCCGGGGGGAGGAAGCTTGCTAGACTCCCAGGGCGGGCCCCAAGGGAGGCCCCCGGGACTTGCTTCTTGTCCTCTGTAGCACTGAGCACAGCCCCTTCGCGGGGCTCCTCTGGCCCCATTCCGCTAGGGTCTTGCCTGCTGCCCTTGCACCTCCAAGGTGCCACTCTCTCGGGCTCTCTTGCCCAGTGCAGCTTCGTAGCGGGAGCAAGCTCTGCTCTTCCCTTGGCTCCCTTTCCCCAGGGGTTCTTGCTTCTGCAAGACAGCCCGTGTTTTTGGAAGGCCTCCAGCCTTGCTGCACCAGCAGGAAAGAGCTGCCACTTTGCAGCTCTCCCCGCGGGCAATCCAAGCGCAGGGCAGGCACAAGAGCGCTTTTCACGCATCGCCGGCCAAGAAGCACAGCGCAGCAAGTTTGGCAATGCCAGAAGTATGCTTTTGTCATCGCTGGGCGCATTACTTTGCAAAATATCCCACGGTACCACACACCCCCGCCTCTTCTTCTTCTTCTCCTTCTGCTTTTGGGTGTGGTCGGTCCCGATCCTCATTCTTCAAAGTTCTCACTCTTCAGGAAACAGGCACTGCTTGGCCCGTATTCCCGCTGCTCCTTTCTGCAGCTCCGTGCCTTGCCTTTGCCAGACTGCAAGGGATGTTTTTTCTAAACGGAAAAATGCACCAGCCTGCTCCTGGCTACGCGTACGCATTGTCTTCACGATTGCGAGCACTGGCTCCGCAAAGATTCAGCAAAATAAAATCCTGTTTCTTCTTGTAACCTTTGTACTCTGTCTCCTTGAAAGTGTTTTTAGAGCTGAAAACCCCCTGGCATTTCAGGCAAATAAGAGTCTCATCGTGACGCGACTCATGGTCAGCGTGTAGAATAAAACTCAGTAAGGCAGGGAGGGGATAGGGCACAGGGGATAGGGGACGGGGATAGGGGGACGGGGACAGGGGGACGGGGGACGGGGGACGGGGGACGGGGATAGGGGAAGGGACGAGAAGAGAAGAGAAGAGAAGAGAAGAGAAGAGAAGAGAAGAGAAGAGAAGAGAAGAGAAGAGAAGAGGAGAAGAGGCTATGTTAGGGCTAAAAGCTCTGACCTAGCTCTGAGGGCTCCATCCAGGGGAGGGGCTCTCTGCAGTGCAGGTCCCAGGCCCATGCGGGAGACAGGGGCAGAGACGGGCACCCCTACAAGATGGCTCAGGCAGGGACTGAAGGCCCCAGGCTGAGCTGAGACAAATTCCCCAATTCTGGGACAAAGGCACACAAAAGACTAAGCAGTTGGTGAGGGGCATGGCAGGCCTCCGGAAGAAGACGACGACTGGAAGGAGCAAGACAAAGGCTGAGAGGGCTGCCATGGCTTTCAAGAAAGGTATCAAGGATGAAGGCCAAAGGAGGAAAAGAGCTATTGAAGTGCAAGGGAGAATATGGCCAAGAAGACACAACAATTCACGGCTTCTTTCCCAGAAGAAGACCTCCCCGTGAAGAGTGTAGTAGCAAAGGTCCCTTGGTGCTTTGGTAAGGCACGGGGAGGAAACCATGCATGCTCTCCATGTCTCTGCAGAGTTCATGCAGAGGGAACCAAAGCCCTTTCTTTCACCTCTAGCATCACCACGACCAAGTGAATGCCTGTGGTACAAACGCCCTTCTTTATTGACACAGCCTGAAGGTACAGATGAATTGCCAGGAATGCCCAGCAGCTGTGCCCAGGGCATGGCCACCAAGGGCAGGGACAGCTCCCTGGGCCTCCTGGGCACAGGGACCGCCTTGGGGCCAGCACCCCAAAGGACTTCCTGCCTGCCTTCCTTCCTTCACTATTTCCTTCCTGCCTGCCTGCCTTCCTTCCAAGGATGCTGGGCGGAGGGGTGGCAGGCGGGGCTGCGGTGGGCGGGGCTGCGCATGGGGGGCCCTCTCACCCCCACGTCACAGTGCCATTGCCCGGCAACGCAGCAGTCACAATGCCCCGGGGCAGGATACAAGGGAGCATCCTCCTCTGTGCCACTGCCAGAGCTGGCCTGCGGGCAGCTCAAAGGCATCTGAGAGTAAGTCCTTGAGGAGCCGCTGGAATTCCTCGGCAGAGGCTGAGGGAGGAAGAACGGAAGCTGGACGAGCCTGCTGGATGGCGATTCTCAGCTGCAACGCCAGCTCCTGGCGGGGCCACCTTCAAAGCTCATCGGATGGATGGATGGATGGATGGATGGAAGGAAGGAAGGATGGAAGGAAATCCTGCTTCAGCCTTGGGGGAAGAGACACAAGCCCACAAGGACATGAGAACCACCACCAATCCCTGGAGGTGCCTGAGGCTGTCAGGCCTTCTGCACTGGATAGCCGTGGCCAGAGCAAGGGAATGCCTTCTTGAGAAGCGCTGCAGAGCTCGCCGTCCTCATCCCCTGTGGAGCCAGGGGCAGCAGCCGTAAGAAATGGGATGATGCACAGATTTTGCAAGGGGTCCCAGTGCTTTGGAGCATCCGCTAGTGTCCCGCCGGACACCTGCGGGAAGGATTCTCGCCCCCAAGGTCGATCGGGCCGGGGCCACTTGGCCACTCCGCAAGCCCCTGAGATGGCTCCAGGCTGAGGGAGAATAGGGCTTGGGCATCTATCACCTGGGAGGCGTGACCAGCCTACCTGTGGGAGGAGGAGGAGGCCGGTCTTGCTCACATGCTCAGGGAATAGCCGATCGCCAGCGCCGCTGGGGTCAGGAAGGAATTTTCCCCCGGGGCAGATTGGCACTGGTCCCCGGGGGTTTTTTGCCTTCCTCTGCAGCACTGAGCACGACCACTTGTTGTCAGGGCTCCTCCGCTCCGTTTTGGCTCGGTCACTGCCTGCTGCTCGTGCACCACGAAGATGGCCTCTCGTGCCCTGCAGCTGGGGGGAGGAAGGCTTTTTTTTTTTCCCCCGGTGGGCTAGCCAGTGTCCCCGGGGGTTTTTTGCCTTCCTCTGTGGCTTTGAGCACCGGCCCCTTGCCAGGCCTGCTTTGGGCCATTTTGGCCAGGTGCCTGCTGCTCATGCTCCACGAAGGTGGCCCTCGTGCCCCGCATCCGGGGGGAGGAAGCTTGCTAGACTCCCAGGGCGGGCCCCAGGGGAGGCCCCCGGGACTTGCTTCTTGTCCTCTGTAGCACTGAGCACAGCCCCTTCGCGGGGCTCCTCTGGCCCCATTCCGCTAGGGTCTTGCCTGCTGCCCTTGCACCTCCAAGGTGCCACTCTCTCGGGCTCTCTTGCCCAGTGCAGCTTCGTAGCGGGAGCAAGCTCTGCTCTTCCCTTGGCTCCCTTTCCCCAGGGGTTCTTGCTTCTGCAAGACAGCCCGTGTTTTTGGAAGGCCTCCAGCCTTGCTGCACCAGCAGGAAAGAGCTGCCACTTTGCAGCTCTCCCCGCGGGCAATCCAAGCGCAGGGCAGGCACAAGAGCGCTTTTCACGCATCGCCGGCCAAGAAGCACAGCGCAGCAAGTTTGGCAATGCCAGAAGTATGCTTTTGTCATCGCTGGGCGCATTACTTTGCAAAATATCCCACGGTACCACACACCCCCGCCTCTTCTTCTTCTTCTCCTTCTGCTTTTGGGTGTGGTCGGTCCCGATCCTCATTCTTCAAAGTTCTCACTCTTCAGGAAACAGGCACTGCTTGGCCCGTATGCCCGCTGCTCCTTTCTGCAGCTCTGTGCCTTGCCTTTGCCAGACTGCAAGGGATGTTTTTTCTAAACGGAAAAATGCACCAGCCTGCTCCTGGCTACGCGTACGCATTGTCTTCACGATTGCGAGCACTGGCTCCGCAAAGATTCAGCAAAATAAAATCCTGTTTCTTCTTGTAACCTTTGTACTCTGTCTCCTTGAAAGTGTTTTTAGAGCTGAAAACCCCCTGGCATTTCAGGCAAATAAGAGTCTCATCGTGACGCGACTCATGGTCAGCGTGTAGAATAAAACTCAGTAAGGCAGGGAGGGGATAGGGCACAGGGGATAGGGGACGGGGATAGGGGGACGGGGACAGGGGGACGGGGGACGGGGGACGGGGGACGGGGATAGGGGAAGGGACGAGAAGAGAAGAGAAGAGAAGAGAAGAGAAGAGAAGAGAAGAGGAGAAGAGGCTATGTTAGGGCTAAAAGCTCTGACCTAGCTCTGAGGGCTCCATCCAGGGGAGGGGCTCTCTGCAGTGCAGGTCCCAGGCCCATGCGGGAGACAGGGGCAGAGACGGGCACCCCTACAAGATGGCTCAGGCAGGGATTGAAGGCCCCAGGCTGAGCTGAGACAAATTCCCCAATTCTGGGACAAAGGCACACAAAAGACTAAGCAGTTGGTGAGGGGCATGGCAGGCCTCCGGAAGAAGACGACGACTGGAAGGAGCAAGACAAAGGCTGAGAGGGCTGCCATGGCTTTCAAGAAAGGTATCAAGGATGAAGGCCAAAGGAGGAAAAGAGCTATTGAAGTGCAAGGGAGAATATGGCCAAGAAGACACAACAATTCAGGGCTTCTTTCCCAGAAGAAGACCTCCCCGTGAAGCGTGTAGTAGCAAAGGTCCCTTGGTGCTTTGGTAAGGCACGGGGAGGAAACCATGCATGCTCTCCATGTCTCTGCAGAGTTCATTCAGAGGGAACCAAAGCCCTTTCTTTCACCTCTAGCATCACCACGACCAAGTGAATGCCTGTGGTACAAACGCCCTTCTTTATTGACACAGCCTGAAGGTACAGATGAATTGCCAGGAATGCCCAGCAGCTGTGCCCAGGGCATGGCCACCAAGGGCAGGGACAGCTCCCTGGGCCTCCTGGGCACAGGGACCGCCTTGGGGCCAGCACCCCAAAGGACTTCCTGCCTGCCTGCCTTCCTTCATTATTTCCTTCCTGCCTGCCTGCCTTCCTTCCAAGGATGCTGGGCGGAGGGGTGGCAGGCGGGGCTGCGGTGGGCGGGGCTGCGCATGGGGGGCCCTCTCACCCCCACGTCACAGTGCCATTGCCCGGCAACGCAGCAGTCACAATGCCCCGGGGCAGGATACAAGGGAGCATCCTCCTCTGTGCCACTGCCAGAGCTGGCCTGCGGGCAGCTCAAAGGCATCTGAGAGTAAGTCCTTGAGGAGCCGCTGGAATTCCTCGGCAGAGGCTGAGGGAGGAAGAACGGAAGCTGGACGAGCCTGCTGGATGGCGATTCTCGGCTGCAACACCAGCTCCTGGCGGGGCCACCTTCAAAGCTCATCGGATGGATGGATGGATGGATGGATGGAAGGAAGGATGGAAGGATGGAAGGAAATCCTGCTTCAGCCTTGGGGGAAGAGACACAAGCCCACAAGGACATGAGAACCACCACCAATCCCTGGAGGTGCCTGAGGCTGTCAGGCCTTCTGCACTGGATAGCCGTGGCCAGAGCAAGGGAATGCCTTCTTGAGAAGCGCTGCAGAGCTCGCCGTCCTCATCCCCTGTGGAGCCAGGGGCAGCAGCCGTAAGAAATGGGATGATGCAGAGATTTTGCAAGGGGTCCCAGTGCTTTGGAGCATCCGCTAGTGTCCCGCCGGACACCCGCGGGAAGGATTCTCGCCCCCAAGGTCGATCGGGCCGGGGCCACTTGGCCACTCTGCAAGCCCCTGAGATGGCTCCAGGCTGAGGGAGAATAGGGCTTGGGCATCTATCACCTGGGAGGCGTGACCAGCCTACCTGTGGGAGGAGGAGGAGGCCGGTCTTGCTCACATGCTCAGGGAATAGCCGATCGCCAGCACCGCTGGGGTCAGGAAGGAATTTTCCCCCGGGGCAGATTGGCACTGGTCCCCGGGGGTTTTTTGCCTTCCTCTGCAGCACTGAGCACGACCACTTGTTGTCAGGGCTCCTCCGCTCCGTTTTGGCTCGGTCACTGCCTGCTGCTCGTGCACCACGAAGATGGCCTCTCGTGCCCTGCAGCTGGGGGGAGGAAGGCTTTTTTTTTTCCCCCCGGTGGGCTAGCCAGTGTCCCCAGGGGTTTTTTGCCTTCCTCTGCGGCTTTGAGCACCGGCCCCTTGCCAGGCCTGCTTTGGGCCATTTTGGCCAGGTGCCTGCTGCTCATGCTCCATGAAGGTGGCCCTCGTGCCCCGCATCCGGGGGGAGGAAGCTTGCTAGACTCCCAGGGTGGGCCCCAAGGGAGGCCCCCGGGACTTGCTTCTTGTCCTCTGTAGCACTGAGCACAGCCCCTTCGCGGGGCTCCTCTGGCCCCATTCCGCTAGGGTCTTGCCTGCTGCCCTTGCACCTCCAAGGTGCCACTCTCTCGGGCTCTCTTGCCCAGTGCAGCTTCGTAGCGGGAGCAAGCTCTGCTCTTCCCTTGGCTCCCTTTCCCCAGGGGTTCTTGCTTCTGCAAGACAGCCCGTGTTTTTGGAAGGCCTCCAGCCTTGCTGCACCAGCAGGAAAGAGCTGCCACTTTGCAGCTCTCCCTGCGGGCAATCCAAGCGCAGGGCAGGCACAAGAGCGCTTTTCACGCATCGCCGGCCAAGAAGCACAGCGCAGCAAGTTTGGCAATGCCAGAAGTATGCTTTTGTCATCGCTGGGCGCATTACTTTGCAAAATATCCCACGGTACCACACACCCCCGCCTCTTCTTCTTCTTCTCCTTCTGCTTTTGGGTGTGGTCGGTCCCGATCCTCATTCTTCAAAGTTCTCACTCTTCAGGAAACAGGCACTGCTTGGCCCGTATTCCCGCTGCTCCTTTCTGCAGCTCCGTGCCTTGCCTTTGCCAGACTGCAAGGGATGTTTTTTCTAAACGGAAAAATGCACCAGCCTGCTCCTGGCTACGCGTACGCATTGTCTTCACGATTGCGAGCACTGGCTCTGCAAAGATTCAGCAAAATAAAATCCTGTTTCTTCTTGTAACCTTTGTACTCTGTCTCCTTGAAAGTGTTTTTAGAGCTGAAAACCCCCTGGCATTTCAGGCAAATAAGAGTCTCATCGTGACGCGACTCATGGTCAGCGTGTAGAATAAAACTCAGTAAGGCAGGGAGGGGATAGGGCACAGGGGATAGGGGACGGGGATAGGGGGACGGGGACAGGGGGACAGGGGGCCGGGGGATGGGGATAGGGGAAGGGACGAGAAGAGAAGAGAAGAGAAGAGAAGAGAAGAGAAGAGAAGAGAAGAGAAGAGAAGAGAAGAGAAGAGAAGAGAAGAGAAGAGAAGAGGAGAAGAGGCTATGTTAGGGCTAAAAGCTCTGACCTAGCTCTGAGGGCTCCATCCAGGAGAGGGGCTCTCTGCAGTGCAGGTCCCAGGCCCATGCGGGAGACAGGGGCAGAGACGGGCACCCCTACAAGATGGCTCAGGCAGGGACTGAAGGCCCCAGGCTGAGCTGAGACAAATTCCCCAATTCTGGGACAAAGGCACACAAAAGACTAAGCAGTTGGTGAGGGGCATGGCAGGCCTCCGGAAGAAGACGACGACTGGAAGGAGCAAGACAAAGGCTGAGAGGGCTGCCATGGCTTTCAAGAAAGGTATCAAGGATGAAGGCCAAAGGAGGAAAAGAGCTATTGAAGTGCAAGGGAGAATATGGCCAAGAAGACACAACAATTCAGGGCTTCTTTCCCAGAAGAAGACCTCCCCGTGAAGCGTGTAGTAGCAAAGGTCCCTTGGTGCTTTGGTAAGGCACAGGGAGGAAACCATGCATGCTCTCCATGTCTCTGCAGAGTTCATTCAGAGGGAACCAAAGCCCTTTCTTTCACCTCTAGCATCACCACGACCAAGTGAATGCCTGTGGTACAAACGCCCTTCTTTATTGACACAGCCTGAAGGTACAGATGAATTGCCAGGAATGCCCAGCAGCTGTGCCCAGGGCATGGCCACCAAGGGCAGGGACAGCTCCCTGGGCCTCCTGGGCACAGGGACCGCCTTGGGGCCAGCACCCCAAAGGACTTCCTGCCTGCCTTCCTTCCTTCATTATTTCCTTCCTGCCTGCCTGCCTTCCTTCCAAGGATGCTGGGCGGAGGGGTGGCAGGCGGGGCTGCGGTGGGCGGGGCTGCGCATGGGGGGCCCTCTCACCCCCACGTCACAGTGCCATTGCCCGGCAACGCAGCAGTCACAATGCCCCGGGGCAGGATACAAGGGAGCATCCTCCTCTGTGCCACTGCCAGAGCTGGCCTGCGGGCAGCTCAAAGGCATCTGAGAGTAAGTCCTTGAGGAGCCGCTGGAATTCCTCGGCAGAGGCTGAGGGAGGAAGAACGGAAGCTGGACGAGCCTGCTGGATGGCGATTCTCGGCTGCAACGCCAGCTCCTGGCGGGGCCACCTTCAAAGCTCATCGGATGGATGGATGGATGGATGGATGGATGGAAGGAAGGATGGAAGGAAATCCTGCTTCAGCCTTGGGGGAAGAGACACAAGCCCACAAGGACATGAGAACCACCACCAATCCCTGGAGGTGCCTGAGGCTGTCAGGCCTTCTGCACTGGATAGCCGTGGCCAGAGCAAGGGAATGCCTTCTTGAGAAGCGCTGCAGAGCTCGCCGTCCTCATCCCCTGTGGAGCCAGGGGCAGCAGCCGTAAGAAATGGGATGATGCACAGATTTTGCAAGGGGTCCCAGTGCTTTGGAGCATCCGCTAGTGTCCCGCCGGACACCCGCGGGAAGGATTCTCGCCCCCAAGGTCGATCGGGCCGGGGCCACTTGGCCACTCCGCAAGCCCCTGAGATGGCTCCAGGCTGAGGGAGAATAGGGCTTGGGCATCTATCACCTGGGAGGCGTGACCAGCCTACCTGTGGGAGGAGGAGGAGGCCGGTCTTGCTCACATGCTCAGGGAATAGCCGATCGCCAGCGCCGCTGGGGTCAGGAAGGAATTTTCCCCCGGGGCAGATTGGCACTGGTCCCCGGGGGTTTTTTGCCTTCCTCTGCAGCACTGAGCACGACCACTTGTTGTCAGGGCTCCTCCGCTCCGTTTTGGCTCGGTCACTGCCTGCTGCTCGTGCACCACGAAGATGGCCTCTCGTGCCCTGCAGCTGGGGGGAGGAAGGCTTTTTTTTTCCCCCCGGTGGGCTAGCCAGTGTCCCCGGGGGTTTTTTGCCTTCCTCTGCGGCTTTGAGCACCGGCCCCTTGCCAGGCCTGCTTTGGGCCATTTTGGCCAGGTGCCTGCTGCTCATGCTCCATGAAGGTGGCCCTCGTGCCCCGCATCCGGGGGGAGGAAGCTTGCTAGACTCCCAGGGCAGGCCCCAAGGGAGGCCCCCGGGACTTGCTTCTTGTCCTCTGTAGCACTGAGCACAGCCCCTTCGCGGGGCTCCTCTGGCCCCATTCCGCTAGGGTCTTGCCTGCTGCCCTTGCACCTCCAAGGTGCCACTCTCTCGGGCTCTCTTGCCCAGTGCAGCTTCGTAGCGGGAGCAAGCTCTGCTCTTCCCTTGGCTCCCTTTCCCCAGGGGTTCTTGCTTCTGCAAGACAGCCCGTGTTTTTGGAAGGCCTCCAGCCTTGCTGCACCAGCAGGAAAGAGCTGCCACTTTGCAGCTCTCCCTGCGGGCAATCCAAGCGCAGGGCAGGCACAAGAGCGCTTTTCACGCATCGCCGGCCAAGAAGCACAGCGCAGCAAGTTTGGCAATGCCAGAAGTATGCTTTTGTCATCGCTGGGCGCATTACTTTGCAAAATATCCCACGGTACCACACACCCCCGCCTCTTCTTCTTCTTCTCCTTCTGCTTCTGGGTGTGGTCGGTCCCGATCCTCATTCTTCAAAGTTCTCACTCTTCAGGAAACAGGCACTGCTTGGCCCGTATTCCCGCTGCTCCTTTCTGCAGCTCCGTGCCTTGCCTTTGCCAGACTGCAAGGGATGTTTTTTCTAAACGGAAAAATGCACCAGCCTGCTCCTGGCTACGCGTACGCATTGTCTTCACGATTGCGAGCACTGGCTCCGCAAAGATTCAGCAAAATAAAATCCTATTTCTTCTTGTAACCTTTGTACTCTGTCTCCTTGAAAGTGTTTTTAGAGCTGAAAACCCCCTGGCATTTCAGGCAAATAAGAGTCTCATCGTGACGCGACTCATGGTCAGCGTGTAGAATAAAACTCAGTAAGGCAGGGAGGGGATAGGGCACAGGGGATAGGGGACGGGGATAGGGGGACGGGGACAGGGGGACAGGGGGACGGGGGACGGGGATAGGGGAAGGGAAGGGACGAGAAGAGAAGAGAAGAGAAGAGAAGAGAAGAGAAGAGAAGAGAAGAGAAGAGAAGAGAAGAGGAGAAGAGGCTATGTTAGGGCTAAAAGCTCTGACCTAGCTCTGAGGGCTCCATCCAGGGGAGGGGCTCTCTGCAGTGCAGGTCCCAGGCCCATGCGGGAGACAGGGGCAGAGACGGGCACCCCTACAAGATGGCTCAGGCAGGGACTGAAGGCCCCAGGCTGAGCTGAGACAAATTCCCCAATTCTGGGACAAAGGCACACAAAAGACTAAGCAGTTGGTGAGGGGCATGGCAGGCCTCCGGAAGAAGACGACGACTGGAAGGAGCAAGACAAAGGCTGAGAGGGCTGCCATGGCTTTCAAGAAAGGTATCAAGGATGAAGGCCAAAGGAGGAAAAGAGCTATTGAAGTGCAAGGGAGAATATGGCCAAGAAGACACAACAATTCAGGGCTTCTTTCCCAGAAGAAGACCTCCCCGTGAAGCGTGTAGTAGCAAAGGTCCCTTGGTGCTTTGGTAAGGCACGGGGAGGAAACCATGCATGCTCTCCATGTCTCTGCAGAGTTCATGCAGAGGGAACCAAAGCCCTTTCTTTCACCTCTAGCATCACCACGACCAAGTGAATGCCTGTGGTACAAACGCCCTTCTTTATTGACACAGCCTGAAGGTACAGATGAATTGCCAGGAATGCCCAGCAGCTGTGCCCAGGGCATGGCCACCAAGGGCAGGGACAGCTCCCTGGGCCTCCTGGGCACAGGGACCGCCTTGGGGCCAGCACCCCAAAGGACTTCCTGCCTGCCTTCCTTCCTTCATTATTTCCTTCCTGCCTGCCTGCCTTCCTTCCAAGGATGCTGGGCGGAGGGGTGGCAGGCGGGGCTGCGGTGGGCGGGGCTGCGCATGGGGGGCCCTCTCACCCCCACGTCACAGTGCCATTGCCCGGCAACGCAGCAGTCACAATGCCCCGGGGCAGGATACAAGGGAGCATCCTCCTCTGTGCCACTGCCAGAGCTGGCCTGCGGGCAGCTCAAAGGCATCTGAGAGTAAGTCCTTGAGGAGCCGCTGGAATTCCTCGGCAGAGGCTGACGGAGGAAGAACGGAAGCTGGACGAGCCTGCTGGATGGCGATTCTCGGCTGCAACGCCAGCTCCTGGCGGGGCCACCTTCAAAGCTCATCGGATGGATGGATGGATGGATGGATGGATGGAAGGAAGGATGGAAGGATGGAAGGAAATCCTGCTTCAGCCTTGGGGGAAGAGACACAAGCCCACAAGGACATGAGAACCACCACCAATCCCTGGAGGTGCCTGAGGCTGTCAGGCCTTCTGCACTGGATAGCCGTGGCCAGAGCAAGGGAATGCCTTCTTGAGAAGCGCTGCAGAGCTCGCCGTCCTCATCCCCTGTGGAGCCAGGGGCAGCAGCCGTAAGAAATGGGATGATGCACAGATTTTGCAAGGGGTCCCAGTGCTTTGGAGCATCCGCTAGTGTCCCGCCGGACACCCGCGGGAAGGATTCTCGCCCCCAAGGTCGATCGGGCCGGGGCCACTTGGCCACTCTGCAAGCCCCTGAGATGGCTCCAGGCTGAGGGAGAATAGGGCTTGGGCATCTATCACCTGGGAGGCGTGACCAGCCTACCTGTGGGAGGAGGAGGAGGCCGGTCTTGCTCACATGCTCAGGGAATAGCCGATCGCCAGCGCCGCTGGGGTCAGGAAGGAATTTTCCCCCGGGGCAGATTGGCACTGGTCCCCGGGGGTTTTTTGCCTTCCTCTGCAGCACTGAGCATGACCACTTGTTGTCAGGGCTCCTCCGCTCCGTTTTGGCTCGGTCACTGCCTGCTGCTCGTGCACCACGAAGATGGCCTCTCGTGCCCTGCAGCTGGGGGGAGGAAGGCTTTTTTTTTTCCCCCCGGTGGGCTAGCCAGTGTCCCCGGGGGTTTTTTGCCTTCCTCTGTGGCTTTGAGCACCGGCCCCTTGCCAGGCCTGCTTTGGGCCATTTTGGCCAGGTGCCTGCTGCTCATGCTCCACGAAGGTGGCCCTCGTGCCCCGCATCCGGGGGGAGGAAGCTTGCTAGACTCCCAGGGCAGGCCCCAAGGGAGGCCCCCGGGACTTGCTTCTTGTCCTCTGTAGCACTGAGCACAGCCCCTTCGCGGGGCTCCTCTGGCCCCATTCCGCTAGGGTCTTGCCTGCTGCCCTTGCACCTCCAAGGTGCCACTCTCTCGGGCTCTCTTGCCCAGTGCAGCTTCGTAGCGGGAGCAAGCTCTGCTCTTCCCTTGGCTCCCTTTCCCCAGGGGTTCTTGCTTCTGCAAGACAGCCCGTGTTTTTGGAAGGCCTCCAGCCTTGCTGCACCAGCAGGAAAGAGCTGCCACTTTGCAGCTCTCCCCGCGGGCAATCCAAGCGCAGGGCAGGCACAAGAGCGCTTTTCACGCATCGCCGGCCAAGAAGCACAGCGCAGCAAGTTTGGCAATGCCAGAAGTATGCTTTTGTCATCGCTGGGCGCATTACTTTGCAAAATATCCCACGGTACCACACACTCCCGCCTCTTCTTCTTCTTCTCCTTCTGCTTTTGGGTGTGGTCGGTCCCGATCCTCATTCTTCAAAGTTCTCACTCTTCAGGAAACAGGCACTGCTTGGCCCGTATTCCCGCTGCTCCTTTCTGCAGCTCCGTGCCTTGCCTTTGCCAGACTGCAAGGGATGTTTTTTCTAAACGGAAAAATGCACCAGCCTGCTCCTGGCTACGCGTACGCATTGTCTTCACGATTGCGAGCACTGGCTCCGCAAAGATTCAGCAAAATAAAATCCTATTTCTTCTTGTAACCTTTGTACTCTGTCTCCTTGAAAGTGTTTTTAGAGCTGAAAACCCCCTGGCATTTCAGGCAAATAAGAGTCTCATCGTGACGCGACTCATGGTCAGCGTGTAGAATAAAACTCAGTAAGGCAGGGAGGGGATAGGGCACAGGGGATAGGGGACGGGGATAGGGGGACGGGGACAGGGGGACAGGGGGACGGGGGACGGGGATAGGGGAAGGGAAGGGACGAGAAGAGAAGAGAAGAGAAGAGAAGAGAAGAGAAGAGAAGAGAAGAGAAGAGAAGAGAAGAGAAGAGAAGAGGAGAAGAGGCTATGTTAGGGCTAAAAGCTCTGACCTAGCTCTGAGGGCTCCATCCAGGGGAGGGGCTCTCTGCAGTGCAGGTCCCAGGCCCATGCGGGAGACAGGGGCAGAGACGGGCACCCCTACAAGATGGCTCAGGCAGGGACTGAAGGCCCCAGGCTGAGCTGAGACAAATTCCCCAATTCTGGGACAAAGGCACACAAAAGACTAAGCAGTTGGTGAGGGGCATGGCAGGCCTCCGGAAGAAGACGACGACTGGAAGGAGCAAGACAAAGGCTGAGAGGGCTGCCATGGCTTTCAAGAAAGGTATCAAGGATGAAGGCCAAAGGAGGAAAAGAGCTATTGAAGTGCAAGGGAGAATATGGCCAAGAAGACACAACAATTCAGGGCTTCTTTCCCAGAAGAAGACCTCCCCGTGAAGCGTGTAGTAGCAAAGGTCCCTTGGTGCTTTGGTAAGGCACGGGGAGGAAACCATGCATGCTCTCCATGTCTCTGCAGAGTTCATGCAGAGGGAACCAAAGCCCTTTCTTTCACCTCTAGCATCACCACGACCAAGTGAATGCCTGTGGTACAAACGCCCTTCTTTATTGACACAGCCTGAAGGTACAGATGAATTGCCAGGAATGCCCAGCAGCTGTGCCCAGGGCATGGCCACCAAGGGCAGGGACAGCTCCCTGGGCCTCCTGGGCACAGGGACCGCCTTGGGGCCAGCACCCCAAAGGACTTCCTGCCTGCCTTCCTTCCTTCATTATTTCCTTCCTGCCTGCCTGCCTTCCTTCCAAGGATGCTGGGCGGAGGGGTGGCAGGTGGGGCTGCGGTGGGCGGGGCTGCGCATGGGGGGCCCTCTCACCCCCACGTCACAGTGCCATTGCCCGGCAACGCAGCAGTCACAATGCCCCGGGGCAGGATACAAGGGAGCATCCTCCTCTGTGCCACTGCCAGAGCTGGCCTGCGGGCAGCTCAAAGGCATCTGAGAGTAAGTCCTTGAGGAGCCGCTGGAATTCCTCGGCAGAGGCTGAGGGAGGAAGAACGGAAGCTGGACGAGCCTGCTGGATGGCGATTCTCGGCTGCAACGCCAGCTCCTGGCGGGGCCACCTTCAAAGCTCATCGGATGGATGGATGGATGGATGGATGGAAGGAAGGATGGAAGGATGGAAGGAAATCCTGCTTCAGCCTTGGGGGAAGAGACACAAGCCCACAAGGACATGAGAACCACCACCAATCCCTGGAGGTGCCTGAGGCTGTCAGGCCTTCTGCACTGGATAGCCGTGGCCAGAGCAAGGGAATGCCTTCTTGAGAAGCGCTGCAGAGCTCGCCGTCCTCATCCCCTGTGGAGCCAGGGGCAGCAGCCGTAAGAAATGGGATGATGCAGAGATTTTGCAAGGGGTCCCAGTGCTTTGGAGCATCCGCTAGTGTCCCGCCGGACACCCGCGGGAAGGATTCTCGCCCCCAAGGTCGATCGGGCCGGGGCCACTTGGCCACTCTGCAAGCCCCTGAGATGGCTCCAGGCTGAGGGAGAATAGGGCTTGGGCATCTATCACCTGGGAGGCGTGACCAGCCTACCTGTGGGAGGAGGAGGAGGCCGGTCTTGCTCACATGCTCAGGGAATAGCCGATCGCCAGCGCCGCTGGGGTCAGGAAGGAATTTTCCCCCAGGGCAGATTGGCACTGGTCCCCGGGGGTTTTTTGCCTTCCTCTGCAGCACTGAGCATGACCACTTGTTGTCAGGGCTCCTCCGCTCCGTTTTGGCTCGGTCACTGCCTGCTGCTCGTGCACCACGAAGATGGCCTCTCGTGCCCTGCAGCTGGGGGGAGGAAGGCTTTTTTTTTTCCCCCCGGTGGGCTAGCCAGTGTCCCCGGGGGTTTTTTGCCTTCCTCTGTGGCTTTGAGCACCGGCCCCTTGCCAGGCCTGCTTTGGGCCATTTTGGCCAGGTGCCTGCTGCTCATGCTCCACGAAGGTGGCCCTCGTGCCCCGCATCCGGGGGGAGGAAGCTTGCTAGACTCCCAGGGCAGGCCCCAAGGGAGGCCCCCGGGACTTGCTTCTTGTCCTCTGTAGCACTGAGCACAGCCCCTTCGCGGGGCTCCTCTGGCCCCATTCCGCTAGGGTCTTGCCTGCTGCCCTTGCACCTCCAAGGTGCCACTCTCTCGGGCTCTCTTGCCCAGTGCAGCTTCGTAGCGGGAGCAAGCTCTGCTCTTCCCTTGGCTCCCTTTCCCCAGGGGTTCTTGCTTCTGCAAGACAGCCCGTGTTTTTGGAAGGCCTCCAGCCTTGCTGCACCAGCAGGAAAGAGCTGCCACTTTGCAGCTCTCCCCGCGGGCAATCCAAGCGCAGGGCAGGCACAAGAGCGCTTTTCACGCATCGCCGGCCAAGAAGCACAGCGCAGCAAGTTTGGCAATGCCAGAAGTATGCTTTTGTCATCGCTGGGCGCATTACTTTGCAAAATATCCCACGGTACCACACACTCCCGCCTCTTCTTCTTCTTCTCCTTCTGCTTTTGGGTGTGGTCGGTCCCGATCCTCATTCTTCAAAGTTCTCACTCTTCAGGAAACAGGCACTGCTTGGCCCGTATTCCCGCTGCTCCTTTCTGCAGCTCCGTGCCTTGCCTTTGCCAGACTGCAAGGGATGTTTTTTCTAAACGGAAAAATGCACCAGCCTGCTCCTGGCTACGCGTACGCATTGTCTTCACGATTGCGAGCACTGGCTCCGCAAAGATTCAGCAAAATAAAATCCTGTTTCTTCTTGTAACCTTTGTACTCTGTCTCCTTGAAAGTGTTTTTAGAGCTGAAAACCCCCTGGCATTTCAGGCAAATAAGAGTCTCATCGTGACGCGACTCATGGTCAGCGTGTAGAATAAAACTCAGTAAGGCAGGGAGGGGATAGGGCACAGGGGATAGGGGACGGGGATAGGGGGACGGGGACAGGGGGACAGGGGGACGGGGGACGGGGATAGGGGAAGGGAAGGGACGAGAAGAGAAGAGAAGAGAAGAAAAGAGAAGAGAAGAGAAGAGAAGAGAAGAGAAGAGAAGAGAAGAGAAGAGAAGAGAAGAGAAGAGAAGAGGAGAAGAGGCTATGTTAGGGCTAAAAGCTCTGACCTAGCTCTGAGGGCTCCATCCAGGGGAGGGGCTCTCTGCAGTGCAGGTCCCAGGCCCATGCGGGAGACAGGGGCAGAGACGGGCACCCCTACAAGATGGCTCAGGCAGGGACTGAAGGCCCCAGGCTGAGCTGAGACAAATTCCCCAATTCTGGGACAAAGGCACACAAAAGACTAAGCAGTTGGTGAGGGGCATGGCAGGCCTCCGGAAGAAGACGACGACTGGAAGGAGCAAGACAAAGGCTGAGAGGGCTGCCATGGCTTTCAAGAAAGGTATCAAGGATGAAGGCCAAAGGAGGAAAAGAGCTATTGAAGTGCAAGGGAGAATATGGCCAAGAAGACACAACAATTCAGGGCTTCTTTCCCAGAAGAAGACCTCCCCATGAAGAGTGTAGTAGCAAAGGTCCCTTGGTGCTTTGGTAAGGCACGGGGAGGAAACCATGCATGCTCTCCATGTCTCTGCAGAGTTCATGCAGAGGGAACCAAAGCCCTTTCTTTCACCTCTAGCATCACCACGACCAAGTGAATGCCTGTGGTACAAACGCCCTTCTTTATTGACACAGCCTGAAGGTACAGATGAATTGCCAGGAATGCCCAGCAGCTGTGCCCAGGGCATGGCCACCAAGGGCAGGGACAGCTCCCTGGGCCTCCTGGGCACAGGGACCGCCTTGGGGCCAGCACCCCAAAGGACTTCCTGCCTGCCTTCCTTCCTTCATTATTTCCTTCCTGCCTGCCTGCCTTCCTTCCAAGGATGCTGGGCGGAGGGGTGGCAGGCGGGGCTGCGGTGGGCGGGGCTGCGCATGGGGGGCCCTCTCACCCCCACGTCACAGTGCCATTGCCCGGCAACGCAGCAGTCACAATGCCCCGGGGCAGGATACAAGGGAGCATCCTCCTCTGTGCCACTGCCAGAGCTGGCCTGCGGGCAGCTCAAAGGCATCTGAGAGTAAGTCCTTGAGGAGCCGCTGGAATTCCTCGGCAGAGGCTGAGGGAGGAAGAACGGAAGCTGGACGAGCCTGCTGGATGGCGATTCTCGGCTGCAACGCCAGCTCCTGGCGGGGCCACCTTCAAAGCTCATCGGATGGATGGATGGATGGATGGATGGATGGAAGGAAGGATGGAAGGATGGAAGGAAATCCTGCTTCAGCCTTGGGGGAAGAGACACAAGCCCACAAGGACATGAGAACCACCACCAATCCCTGGAGGTGCCTGAGGCTGTCAGGCCTTCTGCACTGGATAGCCGTGGCCAGAGCAAGGGAATGCCTTCTTGAGAAGCGCTGCAGAGCTCGCCGTCCTCATCCCCTGTGGAGCCAGGGGCAGCAGCCGTAAGAAATGGGATGATGCAGAGATTTTGCAAGGGGTCCCAGTGCTTTGGAGCATCCGCTAGTGTCCCGCCGGACACCCGCGGGAAGGATTCTCGCCCCCAAGGTCGATCGGGCCGGGGCCACTTGGCCACTCTGCAAGCCCCTGAGATGGCTCCAGGCTGAGGGAGAATAGGGCTTGGGCATCTATCACCTGGGAGGCGTGACCAGCCTACCTGTGGGAGGAGGAGGAGGCCGGTCTTGCTCACATGCTCAGGGAATAGCCGATCGCCAGCGCCGCTGGGGTCAGGAAGGAATTTTCTCCCGGGGCAGATTGGCACTGGTCCCCGGGGGTTTTTTGCCTTCCTCTGCAGCACTGAGCACGACCACTTGTTGTCAGGGCTCCTCCGCTCCGTTTTGGCTCGGTCACTGCCTGCTGCTCGTGCACCACGAAGATGGCCTCTCGTGCCCTGCAGCTGGGGGGAGGAAGGCTTTTTTTTTTCCCCCCGGTGGGCTAGCCAGTGTCCCCGGGGGTTTTTTGCCTTCCTCTGTGGCTTTGAGCACCGGCCCCTTGCCAGGCCTGCTTTGGGCCATTTTGGCCAGGTGCCTGCTGCTCATGCTCCATGAAGGTGGCCCTCGTGCCCCGCGTCCGGGGGGAGGAAGCTTGCTAGACTCCCAGGGCGGGCCCCAAGGGAGGCCCCCGGGACTTGCTTCTTGTCCTCTGTAGCACTGAGCACAGCCCCTTCGCGGGGCTCCTCTGGCCCCATTCCGCTAGGGTCTTGCCTGCTGCCCTTGCACCTCCAAGGTGCCACTCTCTCGGGCTCTCTTGCCCAGTGCAGCTTCGTAGCGGGAGCAAGCTCTGCTCTTCCCTTGGCTCCCTTTCCCCAGGGGTTCTTGCTTCTGCAAGACAGCCCGTGTTTTTGGAAGGCCTCCAGCCTTGCTGCACCAGCAGGAAAGAGCTGCCACTTTGCAGCTCTCCCCGCGGGCAATCCAAGCGCAGGGCAGGCACAAGAGCGCTTTTCACGCATCGCCGGCCAAGAAGCACAGCGCAGCAAGTTTGGCAATGCCAGAAGTATGCTTTTGTCATCGCTGGGCGCATTACTTTGCAAAATATCCCACGGTACCACACACTCCCGCCTCTTCTTCTTCTTCTCCTTCTGCTTTTGGGTGTGGTCGGTCCCGATCCTCATTCTTCAAAGTTCTCACTCTTCAGGAAACAGGCACTGCTTGGCCCGTATTCCCGCTGCTCCTTTCTGCAGCTCCGTGCCTTGCCTTTGCCAGACTGCAAGGGATGTTTTTTCTAAACGGAAAAATGCACCAGCCTGCTCCTGGCTACGCGTACGCATTGTCTTCACGATTGCGAGCACTGGCTCTGCAAAGATTCAGCAAAATAAAATCCTGTTTCTTCTTGTAACCTTTGTACTCTGTCTCCTTGAAAGTGTTTTTAGAGCTGAAAACCCCCTGGCATTTCAGGCAAATAAGAGTCTCATCGTGACGCGACTCATGGTCAGCGTGTAGAATAAAACTCAGTAAGGCAGGGAGGGGATAGGGCACAGGGGATAGGGGACGGGGATAGGGGGACGGGGACAGGGGGACGGGGGACGGGGATAGGGGAAGGGAAGGGAAGGGACGAGAAGAGAAGAGAAGAGAAGAGAAGAGAAGAGAAGAGAAGAGAAGAGAAGAGAAGAGAAGAGAAGAGAAGAGAAGAGAAGAGGAGAAGAGGCTATGTTAGGGCTAAAAGCTCTGACCTAGCTCTGAGGGCTCCATCCAGGGGAGGGGCTCTCTGCAGTGCAGGTCCCAGGCCCATGCGGGAGACAGGGGCAGAGACGGGCACCCCTACAAGATGGCTCAGGCAGGGACTGAAGGCCCCAGGCTGAGCTGAGACAAATTCCCCAATTCTGGGACAAAGGCACACAAAAGACTAAGCAGTTGGTGAGGGGCATGGCAGGCCTCCAGAAGAAGACGACGACTGGAAGGAGCAAGACAAAGGCTGAGAGGGCTGCCATGGCTTTCAAGAAAGGTATCAAGGATGAAGGCCAAAGGAGGAAAAGAGCTATTGAAGTGCAAGGGAGAATATGGCCAAGAAGACACAACAATTCAGGGCTTCTTTCCCAGAAGAAGACCTCCCCGTGAAGCGTGTAGTAGCAAAGGTCCCTTGGTGCTTTGGTAAGGCACGGGGAGGAAACCATGCATGCTCTCCATGTCTCTGCAGAGTTCATGCAGAGGGAACCAAAGCCCTTTCTTTCACCTCTAGCATCACCACGACCAAGTGAATGCCTGTGGTACAAACGCCCTTCTTTATTGACACAGCCTGAAGGTACAGATGAATTGCCAGGAATGCCCAGCAGCTGTGCCCAGGGCATGGCCACCAAGGGCAGGGACAGCTCCCTGGGCCTCCTGGGCACAGGGACCGCCTTGGGGCCAGCACCCCAAAGGACTTCCTGCCTGCCTTCCTTCCTTCACTATTTCCTTCCTGCCTGCCTGCCTTCCTTCCAAGGATGCTGGGCGGAGGGGTGGCAGGCGGGGCTGCGGTGGGCGGGGCTGCGCATGGGGGGCCCTCTCACCCCCACGTCACAGTGCCATTGCCCGGCAACGCAGCAGTCACAATGCCCCGGGGCAGGATACAAGGGAGCATCCTCCTCTGTGCCACTGCCAGAGCTGGCCTGCGGGCAGCTCAAAGGCATCTGAGAGTAAGTCCTTGAGGAGCCGCTGGAATTCCTCGGCAGAGGCTGAGGGAGGAAGAACGGAAGCTGGACGAGCCTGCTGGATGGCGATTCTCGGCTGCAACGCCAGCTCCTGGCGGGGCCACCTTCAAAGCTCATCGGATGGATGGATGGATGGATGGATGGATGGAAGGAAGGAAGGATGGAAGGAAATCCTGCTTCAGCCTTGGGGGAAGAGACACAAGCCCACAAGGACATGAGAACCACCACCAATCCCTGGAGGTGCCTGAGGCTGTCAGGCCTTCTGCACTGGATAGCCGTGGCCAGAGCAAGGGAATGCCTTCTTGAGAAGCGCTGCAGAGCTCGCCGTCCTCATCCCCTGTGGAGCCAGGGGCAGCAGCCGTAAGAAATGGGATGATGCAGAGATTTTGCAAGGGGTCCCAGTGCTTTGGAGCATCCGCTAGTGTCCCGCCGGACACCCGCGGGAAGGATTCTCGCCCCCAAGGTCGATCGGGCCGGGGCCACTTGGCCACTCTGCAAGCCCCTGAGATGGCTCCAGGCTGAGGGAGAATAGGGCTTGGGCATCTATCACCTGGGAGGCGTGACCAGCCTACCTGTGGGAGGAGGAGGAGGCCGGTCTTGCTCACATGCTCAGGGAATAGCCGATCGCCAGCGCCGCTGGGGTCAGGAAGGAATTTTCCCCCGGGGCAGATTGGCACTGGTCCCCGGGGGTTTTTTGCCTTCCTCTGCGGCTTTGAGCACCGGCCCCTTGCCAGGCCTGCTTTGGGCCATTTTGGCCAGGTGCCTGCTGCTCATGGTCCACGAAGGTGGCCCTCGTGCCCCGCATCCGGGGGGAGGAAGCTTGCTAGACTCCCAGGGCGGGCCCCAAGGGAGGCCCCCGGGACTTGCTTCTTGTCCTCTGTAGCACTGAGCACAGCCCCTTCGCGGGGCTCCTCTGGCCCCATTCCGCTAGGGTCTTGCCTGCTGCCCTTGCACCTCCAAGGTGCCACTCTCTCGGGCTCTCTTGCCCAGTGCAGCTTCGTAGCGGGAGCAAGCTCTGCTCTTCCCTTGGCTCCCTTTCCCCAGGGGTTCTTGCTTCTGCAAGACAGCCCGTGTTTTTGGAAGGCCTCCAGCCTTGCTGCACCAGCAGGAAAGAGCTGCCACTTTGCAGCTCTCCCCGCGGGCAATCCAAGCGCAGGGCAGGCACAAGAGCGCTTTTCACGCATCGCCGGCCAAGAAGCACAGCGCAGCAAGTTTGGCAATGCCAGAAGTATGCTTTTGTCATCGCTGGGCGCATTACTTTGCAAAATATCCCACGGTACCACACACCCCCGCCTCTTCTTCTTCTTCTCCTTCTGCTTTTGGGTGTGGTCGGTCCCGATCCTCATTCTTCAAAGTTCTCACTCTTCAGGAAACAGGCACTGCTTGGCCCGTATTCCCGCTGCTCCTTTCTGCAGCTCCGTGCCTTGCCTTTGCCAGACTGCAAGGGATGTTTTTTCTAAACGGAAAAATGCACCAGCCTGCTCCTGGCTACGCGTACGCATTGTCTTCACGATTGCGAGCACTGGCTCCGCAAAGATTCAGCAAAATAAAATCCTGTTTCTTCTTGTAACCTTTGTACTCTGTCTCCTTGAAAGTGTTTTTAGAGCTGAAAACCCCCTGGCATTTCAGGCAAATAAGAGTCTCATCGTGACGCGACTCATGGTCAGCGTGTAGAATAAAACTCAGTAAGGCAGGGAGGGGATAGGGCACAGGGGATAGGGGACGGGGATAGGGGGACGGGGACAGGGGGACAGGGGGCCGGGGGATGGGGATAGGGGAAGGGATGAGAAGAGAAGAGAAGAGAAGAGAAGAGAAGAGAAGAGAAGAGAAGAGAAGAGAAGAGAAGAGAAGAGGAGAAGAGGCTATGTTAGGGCTAAAAGCTCTGACCTAGCTCTGAGGGCTCCATCCAGGGGAGGGGCTCTCTGCAGTGCAGGTCCCAGGCCCATGCGGGAGACAGGGGCAGAGACGGGCACCCCTACAAGATGGCTCAGGCAGGGACTGAAGGCCCCAGGCTGAGCTGAGACAAATTCCCCAATTCTGGGAGACTAAGCAGTTGGTGAGGGGCATGGCAGGCCTCCGGAAGAAGACGACGACTGGAAGGAGCAAGACAAAGGCTGAGAGGGCTGCCATGGCTTTCAAGAAAGGTATCAAGGATGAAGGCCAAAGGAGGAAAAGAGCTATTGAAGTGCAAGGGAGAATATGGCCAAGAAGACACAACAATTCAGGGCTTCTTTCCCAGAAGAAGACCTCCCCGTGAAGCGTGTAGTAGCAAAGGTCCCTTGGTGCTTTGGTAAGGCACGGGGAGGAAACCATGCATGCTCTCCATGTCTCTGCAGAGTTCATGCAGAGGGAACCAAAGCTCTTTCTTTCACCTCTAGCATCACCACGACCAAGTGAATGCCTGTGGTACAAACGCCCTTCTTTATTGACACAGCCTGAAGGTACAGATGAATTGCCAGGAATGCCCAGCAGCTGTGCCCAGGGCATGGCCACCAAGGGCAGGGACAGCTCCCTGGGCCTCCTGGGCACAGGGACCGCCTTGGGGCCAGCACCCCAAAGGACTTCCTGCCTGCCTTCCTTCCTTCACTATTTCCTTCCTGCCTGCCTGCCTTCCTTCCAAGGATGCTGGGCGGAGGGGTGGCAGGCGGGGCTGCGGTGGGCGGGGCTGCGCATGGGGGGCCCTCTCACCCCCACGTCACAGTGCCATTGCCCGGCAACGCAGCAGTCACAATGCCCCGGGGCAGGATACAAGGGAGCATCCTCCTCTGTGCCACTGCCAGAGCTGGCCTGCGGGCAGCTCAAAGGCATCTGAGAGTAAGTCCTTGAGGAGCCGCTGGAATTCCTCGGCAGAGGCTGAGGGAGGAAGAACGGAAGCTGGACGAGCCTGCTGGATGGCGATTCTCGGCTGCAACGCCAGCTCCTGGCGGGGCCACCTTCAAAGCTCATCGGATGGATGGATGGATGGATGGATGGAAGGAAGGAAGGATGGAAGGAAATCCTGCTTCAGCCTTGGGGGAAGAGACACAAGCCCACAAGGACATGAGAACCACCACCAATCCCTGGAGGTGCCTGAGGCTGTCAGGCCTTCTGCACTGGATAGCCGTGGCCAGAGCAAGGGAATGCCTTCTTGAGAAGCGCTGCAGAGCTCGCCGTCCTCATCCCCTGTGGAGCCAGGGGCAGCAGCCGTAAGAAATGGGATGATGCACAGATTTTGCAAGGGGTCCCAGTGCTTTGGAGCATCCGCTAGTGTCCCGCCGGACACCCGCGGGAAGGATTCTCGCCCCCAAGGTCGATCGGGCCGGGGCCACTTGGCCACTCTGCAAGCCCCTGAGATGGCTCCAGGCTGAGGGAGAATAGGGCTTGGGCATCTATCACCTGGGAGGCGTGACCAGCCTACCTGTGGGAGGAGGAGGAGGCCGGTCTTGCTCACATGCTCAGGGAATAGCCGATCGCCAGCGCCGCTGGGGTCAGGAAGGAATTTTCCCCCGGGGCAGATTGGCACTGGTCCCCGGGGGTTTTTTGCCTTCCTCTGCAGCACTGAGCACGACCACTTGTTGTCAGGGCTCCTCCGCTCCGTTTTGGCTCGGTCACTGCCTGCTGCTCGTGCACCACGAAGATGGCCTCTCGTGCCCTGCAGCTGGGGGGAGGAAGGCTTTTTTTTTTCCCCCCGGTGGGCTAGCCAGTGTCCCCAGGGGTTTTTTGCCTTCCTCTGCGGCTTTGAGCACCGGCCCCTTGCCAGGCCTGCTTTGGGCCATTTTGGCCAGGTGCCTGCTGCTCATGCTCCACGAAGGTGGCCCTCGTGCCCCGCATCCGGGGGGAGGAAGCTTGCTAGACTCCCAGGGCGGGCCCCAAGGGAGGCCCCCGGGACTTGCTTCTTGTCCTCTGTAGCACTGAGCACAGCCCCTTCGCGGGGCTCCTCTGGCCCCATTCCGCTAGGGTCTTGCCTGCTGCCCTTGCACCGCCAAGGTGCCACTCTCTCGGGCTCTCTTGCCCAGTGCAGCTTCACAGCAGGAGCAAGCTCTGCTCTTCCCTTGGCTCCCTTTCCCCAGGGGTTCTTGCTTCTGCAAGACAGCCCGTGTTTTTGGAAGGCCTCCAGCCTTGCTGCACCAGCAGGAAAGAGCTGCCACTTTGCAGCTCTCCCCACGGGCAATCCAAGTGCAGGGCAGGCACAAGAGCGCTTTTCACGCATCGCCGGCCAAGAAGCACAGCGCAGCAAGTTTGGCAATGCCAGAAGTATGCTTTTGTCATCGCTGGGCGCATTACTTTGCAAAATATCCCACGGTACCACACACTCCCGCCTCTTCTTCTTCTTCTCCTTCTGCTTTTGGGTGTGGTCGGTCCCGATCCTCATTCTTCAAAGTTCTCACTCTTCAGGAAACAGGCACTGCTTGGCCCGTATTCCCGCTGCTCCTTTCTGCAGCTCCGTGCCTTGCCTTTGCCAGACTGCAAGGGATGTTTTTTCTAAACGGAAAAATGCACCAGCCTGCTCCTGGCTACGCGTACGCATTGTCTTCACGATTGCGAGCACTGGCTCCGCAAAGATTCAGCAAAATAAAATCCTGTTTCTTCTTGTAACCTTTGTACTCTGTCTCCTTGAAAGTGTTTTTAGAGCTGAAAACCCCCTGGCATTTCAGGCAAATAAGAGTCTCATCGTGACGCGACTCATGGTCAGCGTGTAGAATAAAACTCAGTAAGGCAGGGAGGGGATAGGGCACAGGGGATAGGGGACGGGGATAGGGGGACGGGGATAGGGGGACGGGGGACGGGGATAGGGGAAGGGACGAGAAGAGAAGAGAAGAGAAGAGAAGAGAAGAGAAGAGAAGAGAAGAGAAGAGAAGAGAAGAGAAGAGAAGAGAAGAGGAGAAGAGGCTATGTTAGGGCTAAAAGCTCTGACCTAGCTCTGAGGGCTCCATCCAGGAGAGGGGCTCTCTGCAGTGCAGGTCCCAGGCCCATGCGGGAGACAGGGGCAGAGACGGGCACCCCTACAAGATGGCTCAGGCAGGGACTGAAGGCCCCAGGCTGAGCTGAGACAAATTCCCCAATTCTGGGACAAAGGCACACAAAAGACTAAGCAGTTGGTGAGGGGCATGGCAGGCCTCCAGAAGAAGACGACGACTGGAAGGAGCAAGACAAAGGCTGAGAGGGCTGCCATGGCTTTCAAGAAAGGTATCAAGGATGAAGGCCAAAGGAGGAAAAGAGCTATTGAAGTGCAAGGGAGAATATGGCCAAGAAGACACAACAATTCAGGGCTTCTTTCCCAGAAGAAGACCTCCCCGTGAAGCGTGTAGTAGCAAAGGTCCCTTGGTGCTTTGGTAAGGCACGGGGAGGAAACCATGCATGCTCTCCATGTCTCTGCAGAGTTCATGCAGAGGGAACCAAAGCCCTTTCTTTCACCTCTAGCATCACCACGACCAAGTGAATGCCTGTGGTACAAACGCCCTTCTTTACTGACACAGCCTGAAGGTACAGATGAATTGCCAGGAATGCCCAGCAGCTGTGCCCAGGGCATGGCCACCAAGGGCAGGGACAGCTCCCTGGGCCTCCTGGGCACAGGGACCGCCTTGGGGCCAGCACCCCAAAGGACTTCCTGCCTGCCTTCCTTCCTTCATTATTTCCTTCCTGCCTGCCTGCCTTCCTTCCAAGGATGCTGGGCGGAGGGGTGGCAGGCGGGGCTGCGGTGGGCGGGGCTGCGCATGGGGGGCCCTCTCACCCCCACGTCACAGTGCCATTGCCCGGCAACGCAGCAGTCACAATGCCCCGGGGCAGGATACAAGGGAGCATCCTCCTCTGTGCCACTGCCAGAGCTGGCCTGCGGGCAGCTCAAAGGCATCTGAGAGTAAGTCCTTGAGGAGCCGCTGGAATTCCTCGGCAGAGGCTGACGGAGGAAGAACGGAAGCTGGACGAGCCTGCTGGATGGCGATTCTCGGCTGCAACGCCAGCTCCTGGCGGGGCCACCTTCAAAGCTCATCGGATGGATGGATGGATGGATGGATGGAAGGAAGGAAGGATGGAAGGAAATCCTGCTTCAGCCTTGGGGGAAGAGACACAAGCCCACAAGGACATGAGAACCACCACCAATCCCTGGAGGTGCCTGAGGCTGTCAGGCCTTCTGCACTGGATAGCCGTGGCCAGAGCAAGGGAATGCCTTCTTGAGAAGCGCTGCAGAGCTCGCCATCCTCATCCCCTGTGGAGCCAGGGGCAGCAGCCGTAAGAAATGGGATGATGCAGAGATTTTGCAAGGGGTCCCAGTGCTTTGGAGCATCCGCTAGTGTCCCGCCGGACACCCGCGGGAAGGATTCTCGCCCCCAAGGTCGATCGGGCCGGGGCCACTTGGCCACTCTGCAAGCCCCTGAGATGGCTCCAGGCTGAGGGAGAATAGGGCTTGGGCATCTATCACCTGGGAGGCGTGACCAGCCTACCTGTGGGAGGAGGAGGAGGCCGGTCTTGCTCACATGCTCAGGGAATAGCCGATCGCCAGCGCCGCTGGGGTCAGGAAGGAATTTTCCCCCGGGGCAGATTGGCACTGGTCCCCGGGGGTTTTTTGCCTTCCTCTGCAGCACTGAGCACGACCACTTGTTGTCAGGGCTCCTCCGCTCCGTTTTGGCTCGGTCACTGCCTGCTGCTCGTGCACCACGAAGATGGCCTCTCGTGCCCTGCAGCTGGGGGGAGGAAGGCTTTTTTTTTCCCCCCGGTGGGCTAGTCAGTGTCCCCGGGGGTTTTTTTGCCTTCCTCTGCGGCTTTGAGCACCGGCCCCTTGCCAGGCCTGCTTTGGGCCATTTTGGCCAGGTGCCTGCTGCTCATGGTCCACGAAGGTGGCCCTCGTGCCCCGCATCCGGGGGGAGGAAGCTTGCTAGACTCCCAGGGCGGGCCCCAAGGGAGGCCCCCGGGACTTGCTTCTTGTCCTCTGTAGCACTGAGCACAGCCCCTTCGCGGGGCTCCTCTGGCCCCATTCCGCTAGGGTCTTGCCTGCTGCCCTTGCACCTCCAAGGTGCCACTCTCTCGGGCTCTCTTGCCCAGTGCAGCTTCGTAGCGGGAGCAAGCTCTGCTCTTCCCTTGGCTCCCTTTCCCCAGGGGTTCTTGCTTCTGCAAGACAGCCCGTGTTTTTGGAAGGCCTCCAGCCTTGCTGCACCAGCAGGAAAGAGCTGCCACTTTGCAGCTCTCCCCGCGGGCAATCCAAGCGCAGGGCAGGCACAAGAGCGCTTTTCACGCATCGCCGGCCAAGAAGCACAGCGCAGCAAGTTTGGCAATGCCAGAAGTATGCTTTTGTCATCGCTGGGCGCATTACTTTGCAAAATATCCCACGGTACCACACACCCCCGCCTCTTCTTCTTCTCCTTCTGCTTTTGGGTGTGGTCGGTCCCGATCCTCATTCTTCAAAGTTCTCACTCTTCAGGAAACAGGCACTGCTTGGCCCGTATTCCCGCTGCTCCTTTCTGCAGCTCCGTGCCTTGCCTTTGCCAGACTGCAAGGGATGTTTTTTCTAAACGGAAAAATGCACCAGCCTGCTCCTGGCTACGCGTACGCATTGTCTTCACGATTGCGAGCACTGGCTCCGCAAAGATTCAGCAAAATAAAATCCTGTTTCTTCTTGTAACCTTTGTACTCTGTCTCCTTGAAAGTGTTTTTAGAGCTGAAAACCCCCTGGCATTTCAGGCAAATAAGAGTCTCATCGTGACGCGACTCATGGTCAGCGTGTAGAATAAAACTCAGTAAGGCAGGGAGGGGATAGGGCACAGGGGATAGGGGACGGGGATAGGGGGACGGGGACAGGGGGACGGGGGACGGGGGATGGGGATAGGGGAAGGGACGAGAAGAGAAGAGAAGAGAAGAGAAGAGAAGAGAAGAGAAGAGAAGAGAAGAGAAGAGAAGAGAAGAGAAGAGAAGAGAAGAGGAGAAGAGGCTATGTTAGGGCTAAAAGCTCTGACCTAGCTCTGAGGGCTCCATCCAGGGGAGGGGCTCTCTGCAGTGCAGGTCCCAGGCCCATGCGGGAGACAGGGGCAGAGACGGGCACCCCTACAAGATGGCTCAGGCAGGGACTGAAGGCCCCAGGCTGAGCTGAGACAAATTCCCCAATTCTGGGACAAAGGCACACAAAAGACTAAGCAGTTGGTGAGGGGCATGGCAGGCCTCCGGAAGAAGACGACGACTGGAAGGAGCAAGACAAAGGCTGAGAGGGCTGCCATGGCTTTCAAGAAAGGTATCAAGGATGAAGGCCAAAGGAGGAAAAGAGCTATTGAAGTGCAAGGGAGAATATGGCCAAGAAGACACAACAATTCAGGGCTTCTTTCCCAGAAGAAGACCTCCCCGTGAAGCGTGTAGTAGCAAAGGTCCCTTGGTGCTTTGGTAAGGCACGGGGAGGAAACCATGCATGCTCTCCATGTCTCTGCAGAGTTCATGCAGAGGGAGCCAAAGCCCTTTCTTTCACCTCTAGCATCACCACGACCAAGTGAATGCCTGTGGTACAAACGCCCTTCTTTATTGACACAGCCTGAAGGTACAGATGAATTGCCAGGAATGCCCAGCAGCTGTGCCCAGGGCATGGCCACCAAGGGCAGGGACAGCTCCCTGGGCCTCCTGGGCACAGGGACCGCCTTGGGGCCAGCACCCCAAAGGACTTCCTGCCTGCCTTCCTTCCTTCACTATTTCCTTCCTGCCTGCCTGCCTTCCTTCCAAGGATGCTGGGCGGAGGGGTGGCAGGCGGGGCTGCGGTGGGCGGGGCTGCGCATGGGGGGCCCTCTCACCCCCACGTCACAGTGCCATTGCCCGGCAACGCAGCAGTCACAATGCCCCGGGGCAGGATACAAGGGAGCATCCTCCTCTGTGCCACTGCCAGAGCTGGCCTGCGGGCAGCTCAAAGGCATCTGAGAGTAAGTCCTTGAGGAGCCGCTGGAATTCCTCGGCAGAGGCTGACGGAGGAAGAACGGAAGCTGGACGAGCCTGCTGGATGGCGATTCTCGGCTGCAACGCCAGCTCCTGGCGGGGCCACCTTCAAAGCTCATCGGATGGATGGATGGATGGATGGATGGAAGGAAGGAAGGATGGAAGGAAATCCTGCTTCAGCCTTGGGGGAAGAGACACAAGCCCACAAGGAGATGAGAACCACCACCAATCCCTGGAGGTGCCTGAGGCTGTCAGGCCTTCTGCACTGGATAGCCGTGGCCAGAGCAAGGGAATGCCTTCTTGAGAAGCGCTGCAGAGCTCGCCGTCCTCATCCCCTGTGGAGCCAGGGGCAGCAGCCGTAAGAAATGGGATGATGCACAGATTTTGCAAGGGGTCCCAGTGCTTTGGAGCATCCGCTAGTGTCCCGCCGGACACCCGCGGGAAGGATTCTCGCCCCCAAGGTCGATCGGGCCGGGGCCACTTGGCCACTCTGCAAGCCCCTGAGATGGCTCCAGGCTGAGGGAGAATAGGGCTTGGGCATCTATCACCTGGGAGGCGTGACCAGCCTACCTGTGGGAGGAGGAGGAGGCCGGTCTTGCTCACATGCTCAGGGAATAGCCGATCGCCAGCGCCGCTGGGGTCAGGAAGGAATTTTCCCCCGGGGCAGATTGGCACTGGTCCCCGGGGGTTTTTTGCCTTCCTCTGCAGCACTGAGCACGACCACTTGTTGTCAGGGCTCCTCCGCTCCGTTTTGGCTCGGTCACTGCCTGCTGCTCGTGCACCACGAAGATGGCCTCTCGTGCCCTGCAGCTGGGGGGAGGAAGGCTTTTTTTTTTCCCCCCGGTGGGCTAGCCAGTGTCCCCGGGGGTTTTTTGCCTTCCTCTGCGGCTTTGAGCACCGGCCCCTTGCCAGGCCTGCTTTGGGCCATTTTGGCCAGGTGCCTGCTGCTCATGCTCCATGAAGGTGGCCCTCGTGCCCCGCATCCGGGGGGAGGAAGCTTGCTAGACTCCCAGGGTGGGCCCCAAGGGAGGCCCCCGGGACTTGCTTCTTGTCCTCTGTAGCACTGAGCACAGCCCCTTCGCGGGGCTCCTCTGGCCCCATTCCGCTAGGGTCTTGCCTGCTGCCCTTGCACCTCCAAGGTGCCACTCTCTCGGGCTCTCTTGCCCAGTGCAGCTTCACAGCAGGAGCAAGCTCTGCTCTTCCCTTGGCTCCCTTTCCCCAGGGGTTCTTGCTTCTGCAAGACAGCCCGTGTTTTTGGAAGGCCTCCAGCCTTGCTGCACCAGCAGGAAAGAGCTGCCACTTTGCAGCTCTCCCCGCGGGCAATCCAAGCGCAGGGCAGGCACAAGAGCGCTTTTCACGCATCGCCGGCCAAGAAGCACAGCGCAGCAAGTTTGGCAATGCCAGAAGTATGCTTTTGTCATCGCTGGGCGCATTACTTTGCAAAATATCCCACGGTACCACACACCCCCGCCTCTTCTTCTTCTTCTCCTTCTGCTTTTGGGTGTGGTCGGTCCCGATCCTCATTCTTCAAAGTTCTCACTCTTCAGGAAACAGGCACTGCTTGGCCCGTATTCCCGCTGCTCCTTTCTGCAGCTCCGTGCCTTGCCTTTGCCAGACTGCAAGGGATGTTTTTTCTAAACGGAAAAATGCACCAGCCTGCTCCTGGCTACGCGTACGCATTGTCTTCACGATTGCGAGCACTGGCTCCGCAAAGATTCAGCAAAATAAAATCCTGTTTCTTCTTGTAACCTTTGTACTCTGTCTCCTTGAAAGTGTTTTTAGAGCTGAAAACCCCCTGGCATTTCAGGCAAATAAGAGTCTCATCGTGACGCGACTCATGGTCAGCGTGTAGAATAAAACTCAGTAAGGCAGGGAGGGGATAGGGCACAGGGGATAGGGGACGGGGATAGGGGGACGGGGACAGGGGGACAGGGGGACGGGGGACGGGGATAGGGGAAGGGAAGGGACGAGAAGAGAAGAGAAGAGGAGAAGAGGCTATGTTAGGGCTAAAAGCTCTGACCTAGCTCTGAGGGCTCCATCCAGGAGAGGGGCTCTCTGCAGTGCAGGTCCCAGGCCCATGCGGGAGACAGGGGCAGAGACGGGCACCCCTACAAGATGGCTCAGGCAGGGACTGAAGGCCCCAGGCTGAGCTGAGACAAATTCCCCAATTCTGGGACAAAGGCACACAAAAGACTAAGCAGTTGGTGAGGGGCATGGCAGGCCTCCAGAAGAAGACGACGACTGGAAGGAGCAAGACAAAGGCTGAGAGGGCTGCCATGGCTTTCAAGAAAGGTATCAAGGATGAAGGCCAAAGGAGGAAAAGAGCTATTGAAGTGCAAGGGAGAATATGGCCAAGAAGACACAACAATTCACGGCTTCTTTCCCAGAAGAAGACCTCCCCGTGAAGCGTGTAGTAGCAAAGGTCCCTTGGTGCTTTGGTAAGGCACGGGGAGGAAACCATGCATGCTCTCCATGTCTCTGCAGAGTTCATGCAGAGGGAACCAAAGCTCTTTCTTTCACCTCTAGCATCACCACGACCAAGTGAATGCCTGTGGTACAAACGCCCTTCTTTATTGACACAGCCTGAAGGTACAGATGAATTGCCAGGAATGCCCAGCAGCTGTGCCCAGGGCATGGCCACCAAGGGCAGGGACAGCTCCCTGGGCCTCCTGGGCACAGGGACCGCCTTGGGGCCAGCACCCCAAAGGACTTCCTGCCTGCCTTCCTTCCTTCACTATTTCCTTCCTGCCTGCCTGCCTTCCTTCCAAGGATGCTGGGCGGAGGGGTGGCAGGCGGGGCTGCGGTGGGCGGGGCTGCGCATGGGGGGCCCTCTCACCCCCACGTCACAGTGCCATTGCCCGGCAACGCAGCAGTCACAATGCCCCGGGGCAGGATACAAGGGAGCATCCTCCTCTGTGCCACTGCCAGAGCTGGCCTGCGGGCAGCTCAAAGGCATCTGAGAGTAAGTCCTTGAGGAGCCGCTGGAAGTCCTCGGCAGAGGCTGAGGGAGGAAGAACGGAAGCTGGACGAGCCTGCTGGATGGCGATTCTCGGCTGCAACGCCAGCTCCTGGCGGGGCCACCTTCAAAGCTCATCGGATGGATGGATGGATGGATGGATGGATGGAAGGAAGGAAGGATGGAAGGAAATCCTGCTTCAGCCTTGGGGGAAGAGACACAAGCCCACAAGGACATGAGAACCACCACCAATCCCTGGAGGTGCCTGAGGCTGTCAGGCCTTCTGCACTGGATAGCCATGGCCAGAGCAAGGGAATGCCTTCTTGAGAAGCGCTGCAGAGCTCGCCGTCCTCATCCCCTGTGGAGCCAGGGGCAGCAGCCGTAAGAAATGGGATGATGCAGAGATTTTGCAAGGGGTCCCAGTGCTTTGGAGCATCCGCTAGTGTCCCGCCGGACACCCGCGGGAAGGATTCTCGCCCCCAAGGTCGATCGGGCCGGGGCCACTTGGCCACTCCGCAAGCCCCTGAGATGGCTCCAGGCTGAGGGAGAATAGGGCTTGGGCATCTATCACCTGGGAGGCGTGACCAGCCTACCTGTGGGAGGAGGAGGAGGCCGGTCTTGCTCACATGCTCAGGGAATAGCCGATCGCCAGCGCCGCTGGGGTCAGGAAGGAATTTTCCCCCGGGGCAGATTGGCACTGGTCCCCGGGGGTTTTTTGCCTTCCTCTGCAGCACTGAGCACGACCACTTGTTGTCAGGGCTCCTCCGCTCCGTTTTGGCTCGGTCACTGCCTGCTGCTCGTGCACCACGAAGATGGCCTCTCGTGCCCTGCAGCTGGGGGGAGGAAGGCTTTTTTTTTCCCCCCGGTGGGCTAGTCAGTGTCCCCGGGGGTTTTTTGCCTTCCTCTGCGGCTTTGAGCACCGGCCCCTTGCCAGGCCTGCTTTGGGCCATTTTGGCCAGGTGCCTGCTGCTCATGGTCCACGAAGGTGGCCCTCGTGCCCCGCATCCGGGGGGAGGAAGCTTGCTAGACTCCCAGGGCGGGCCCCAAGGGAGGCCCCCGGGACTTGCTTCTTGTCCTCTGTAGCACTGAGCACAGCCCCTTCGCGGGGCTCCTCTGGCCCCATTCCGCTAGGGTCTTGCCTGCTGCCCTTGCACCTCCAAGGTGCCACTCTCTCGGGCTCTCTTGCCCAGTGCAGCTTCGTAGCGGGAGCAAGCTCTGCTCTTCCCTTGGCTCCCTTTCCCCAGGGGTTCTTGCTTCTGCAAGACAGCCCGTGTTTTTGGAAGGCCTCCAGCCTTGCTGCACCAGCAGGAAAGAGCTGCCACTTTGCAGCTCTCCCCGCGGGCAATCCAAGCGCAGGGCAGGCACAAGAGCGCTTTTCACGCATCGCCGGCCAAGAAGCACAGCGCAGCAAGTTTGGCAATGCCAGAAGTATGCTTTTGTCATCGCTGGGCGCATTACTTTGCAAAATATCCCACGGTACCACACACCCCCGCCTCTTCTTCTTCTCCTTCTGCTTTTGGGTGTGGTCGGTCCCGATCCTCATTCTTCAAAGTTCTCACTCTTCAGGAAACAGGCACTGCTTGGCCCGTATTCCCGCTGCTCCTTTCTGCAGCTCCGTGCCTTGCCTTTGCCAGACTGCAAGGGATGTTTTTTCTAAACGGAAAAATGCACCAGCCTGCTCCTGGCTACGCGTACGCATTGTCTTCACGATTGCGAGCACTGGCTCCGCAAAGATTCAGCAAAATAAAATCCTGTTTCTTCTTGTAACCTTTGTACTCTGTCTCCTTGAAAGTGTTTTTAGAGCTGAAAACCCCCTGGCATTTCAGGCAAATAAGAGTCTCATCGTGACGCGACTCATGGTCAGCGTGTAGAATAAAACTCAGTAAGGCAGGGAGGGGATAGGGCACAGGGGATAGGGGACGGGGATAGGGGGACGGGGACAGGGGGACGGGGGACGGGGGATGGGGATAGGGGAAGGGATGAGAAGAGAAGAGAAGAGAAGAGAAGAGAAGAGAAGAGAAGAGAAGAGAAGAGAAGAGAAGAGAAGAGAAGAGAAGAGAAGAGAAGAGGAGAAGAGGCTATGTTAGGGCTAAAAGCTCTGACCTAGCTCTGAGGGCTCCATCCAGGGGAGGGGCTCTCTGCAGTGCAGGTCCCAGGCCCATGCGGGAGACAGGGGCAGAGACGGGCACCCCTACAAGATGGCTCAGGCAGGGACTGAAGGCCCCAGGCTGAGCTGAGACAAATTCCCCAATTCTGGGACAAAGGCACACAAAAGACTAAGCAGTTGGTGAGGGGCATGGCAGGCCTCCGGAAGAAGACGACGACTGGAAGGAGCAAGACAAAGGCTGAGAGGGCTGCCATGGCTTTCAAGAAAGGTATCAAGGATGAAGGCCAAAGGAGGAAAAGAGCTATTGAAGTGCAAGGGAGAATATGGCCAAGAAGACACAACAATTCACGGCTTCTTTCCCAGAAGAAGACCTCCCCGTGAAGCGTGTAGTAGCAAAGGTCCCTTGGTGCTTTGGTAAGGCACGGGGAGGAAACCATGCATGCTCTCCATGTCTCTGCAGAGTTCATGCAGAGGGAGCCAAAGCCCTTTCTTTCACCTCTAGCATCACCACGACCAAGTGAATGCCTGTGGTACAAACGCCCTTCTTTATTGACACAGCCTGAAGGTACAGATGAATTGCCAGGAATGCCCAGCAGCTGTGCCCAGGGCATGGCCACCAAGGGCAGGGACAGCTCCCTGGGCCTCCTGGGCACAGGGACCGCCTTGGGGCCAGCACCCCAAAGGACTTCCTGCCTGCCTTCCTTCCTTCATTATTTCCTTCCTGCCTGCCTGCCTTCCTTCCAAGGATGCTGGGCGGAGGGGTGGCAGGCGGGGCTGCGGTGGGCGGGGCTGCGCATGGGGGGCCCTCTCACCCCCACGTCACAGTGCCATTGCCCGGCAACGCAGCAGTCACAATGCCCCGGGGCAGGATACAAGGGAGCATCCTCCTCTGTGCCACTGCCAGAGCTGGCCTGCGGGCAGCTCAAAGGCATCTGAGAGTAAGTCCTTGAGGAGCCGCTGGAATTCCTCGGCAGAGGCTGACGGAGGAAGAACGGAAGCTGGACGAGCCTGCTGGATGGCGATTCTCGGCTGCAACGCCAGCTCCTGGCGGGGCCACCTTCAAAGCTCATCGGATGGATGGATGGATGGATGGATGGAAGGAAGGAAGGATGGAAGGAAATCCTGCTTCAGCCTTGGGGGAAGAGACACAAGCCCACAAGGAGATGAGAACCACCACCAATCCCTGGAGGTGCCTGAGGCTGTCAGGCCTTCTGCACTGGATAGCCGTGGCCAGAGCAAGGGAATGCCTTCTTGAGAAGCGCTGCAGAGCTCGCCGTCCTCATCCCCTGTGGAGCCAGGGGCAGCAGCCGTAAGAAATGGGATGATGCACAGATTTTGCAAGGGGTCCCAGTGCTTTGGAGCATCCGCTAGTGTCCCGCCGGACACCCGCGGGAAGGATTCTCGCCCCCAAGGTCGATCGGGCCGGGGCCACTTGGCCACTCTGCAAGCCCCTGAGATGGCTCCAGGCTGAGGGAGAATAGGGCTTGGGCATCTATCACCTGGGAGGCGTGACCAGCCTACCTGTGGGAGGAGGAGGAGGCCGGTCTTGCTCACATGCTCAGGGAATAGCCGATCGCCAGCGCCGCTGGGGTCAGGAAGGAATTTTCCCCCGGGGCAGATTGGCACTGGTCCCCGGGGGTTTTTTGCCTTCCTCTGCAGCACTGAGCACGACCACTTGTTGTCAGGGCTCCTCCGCTCCGTTTTGGCTCGGTCACTGCCTGCTGCTCGTGCACCACGAAGATGGCCTCTCGTGCCCTGCAGCTGGGGGGAGGAAGGCTTTTTTTTTTCCCCCCGGTGGGCTAGCCAGTGTCCCCGGGGGTTTTTTGCCTTCCTCTGCGGCTTTGAGCACCGGCCCCTTGCCAGGCCTGCTTTGGGCCATTTTGGCCAGGTGCCTGCTGCTCATGCTCCATGAAGGTGGCCCTCGTGCCCCGCATCCGGGGGGAGGAAGCTTGCTAGACTCCCAGGGTGGGCCCCAAGGGAGGCCCCCGGGACTTGCTTCTTGTCCTCTGTAGCACTGAGCACAGCCCCTTCGCGGGGCTCCTCTGGCCCCATTCCGCTAGGGTCTTGCCTGCTGCCCTTGCACCTCCAAGGTGCCACTCTCTCGGGCTCTCTTGCCCAGTGCAGCTTCACAGCAGGAGCAAGCTCTGCTCTTCCCTTGGCTCCCTTTCCCCAGGGGTTCTTGCTTCTGCAAGACAGCCCGTGTTTTTGGAAGGCCTCCAGCCTTGCTGCACCAGCAGGAAAGAGCTGCCACTTTGCAGCTCTCCCCGCGGGCAATCCAAGCGCAGGGCAGGCACAAGAGCGCTTTTCACGCATCGCCGGCCAAGAAGCACAGCGCAGCAAGTTTGGCAATGCCAGAAGTATGCTTTTGTCATCGCTGGGCGCATTACTTTGCAAAATATCCCACGGTACCACACACCCCCGCCTCTTCTTCTTCTTCTCCTTCTGCTTTTGGGTGTGGTCGGTCCCGATCCTCATTCTTCAAAGTTCTCACTCTTCAGGAAACAGGCACTGCTTGGCCCGTATTCCCGCTGCTCCTTTCTGCAGCTCCGTGCCTTGCCTTTGCCAGACTGCAAGGGATGTTTTTTTCTAAACGGAAAAATGCACCAGCCTGCTCCTGGCTACGCGTACGCATTGTCTTCACGATTGCGAGCACTGGCTCCGCAAAGATTCAGCAAAATAAAATCCTGTTTCTTCTTGTAACCTTTGTACTCTGTCTCCTTGAAAGTGTTTTTAGAGCTGAAAACCCCCTGGCATTTCAGGCAAATAAGAGTCTCATCGTGATGCGACTCATGGTCAGCGTGTAGAATAAAACTCAGTAAGGCAGGGAGGGGATAGGGCACAGGGGATAGGGGACGGGGATAGGGGGACGGGGACAGGGGGACAGGGGGACGGGGGACGGGGATAGGGGAAGGGAAGGGACGAGAAGAGAAGAGAAGAGGAGAAGAGGCTATGTTAGGGCTAAAAGCTCTGACCTAGCTCTGAGGGCTCCATCCAGGAGAGGGGCTCTCTGCAGTGCAGGTCCCAGGCCCATGCGGGAGACAGGGGCAGAGACGGGCACCCCTACAAGATGGCTCAGGCAGGGACTGAAGGCCCCAGGCTGAGCTGAGACAAATTCCCCAATTCTGGGACAAAGGCACACAAAAGACTAAGCAGTTGGTGAGGGGCATGGCAGGCCTCCAGAAGAAGACGACGACTGGAAGGAGCAAGACAAAGGCTGAGAGGGCTGCCATGGCTTTCAAGAAAGGTATCAAGGATGAAGGCCAAAGGAGGAAAAGAGCTATTGAAGTGCAAGGGAGAATATGGCCAAGAAGACACAACAATTCACGGCTTCTTTCCCAGAAGACGACCTCCCCGTGAAGCGTGTAGTAGCAAAGGTCCCTTGGTGCTTTGGTAAGGCACGGGGAGGAAACCATGCATGCTCTCCATGTCTCTGCAGAGTTCATGCAGAGGGAACCAAAGCTCTTTCTTTCACCTCTAGCATCACCACGACCAAGTGAATGCCTGTGGTACAAACGCCCTTCTTTATTGACACAGCCTGAAGGTACAGATGAATTGCCAGGAATGCCCAGCAGCTGTGCCCAGGGCATGGCCACCAAGGGCAGGGACAGCTCCCTGGGCCTCCTGGGCACAGGGACCGCCTTGGGGCCAGCACCCCAAAGGACTTCCTGCCTGCCTTCCTTCCTTCACTATTTCCTTCCTGCCTGCCTGCCTTCCTTCCAAGGATGCTGGGCGGAGGGGTGGCAGGCGGGGCTGCGGTGGGCGGGGCTGCGCATGGGGGGCCCTCTCACCCCCACGTCACAGTGCCATTGCCCGGCAACGCAGCAGTCACAATGCCCCGGGGCAGGATACAAGGGAGCATCCTCCTCTGTGCCACTGCCAGAGCTGGCCTGCGGGCAGCTCAAAGGCATCTGAGAGTAAGTCCTTGAGGAGCCGCTGGAATTCCTCGGCAGAGGCTGAGGGAGGAAGAACGGAAGCTGGACGAGCCTGCTGGATGGCGATTCTCGGCTGCAACGCCAGCTCCTGGCGGGGCCACCTTCAAAGCTCATCGGATGGATGGATGGATGGATGGATGGATGGAAGGAAGGAAGGATGGAAGGAAATCCTGCTTCAGCCTTGGGGGAAGAGACACAAGCCCACAAGGACATGAGAACCACCACCAATCCCTGGAGGTGCCTGAGGCTGTCAGGCCTTCTGCACTGGATAGCCGTGGCCAGAGCAAGGGAATGCCTTCTTGAGAAGCGCTGCAGAGCTCGCCGTCCTCATCCCCTGTGGAGCCAGGGGCAGCAGCCGTAAGAAATGGGATGATGCACAGATTTTGCAAGGGGTCCCAGTGCTTTGGAGCATCCGCTAGTGTCCCGCCGGACACCCGCGGGAAGGATTCTCGCCCCCAAGGTCGATCGGGCCGGGGCCACTTGGCCACTCTGCAAGCCCCTGAGATGGCTCCAGGCTGAGGGAGAATAGGGCTTGGGCATCTATCACCTGGGAGGCGTGACCAGCCTACCTGTGGGAGGAGGAGGAGGCCGGTCTTGCTCACATGCTCAGGGAATAGCCGATCGCCAGCGCCGCTGGGGTCAGGAAGGAATTTTCCCCCGGGGCAGATTGGCACTGGTCCCCGGGGGTTTTTTGCCTTCCTCTGCAGCACTGAGCACGACCACTTGTTGTCAGGGCTCCTCCGCTCCGTTTTGGCTCGGTCACTGCCTGCTGCTCGTGCACCACGAAGATGGCCTCTCGTGCCCTGCAGCTGGGGGGAGGAAGGCTTTTTTTTTTCCCCCCGGTGGGCTAGCCAGTGTCCCCGGGGGTTTTTTGCCTTCCTCTGCGGCTTTGAGCACCGGCCCCTTGCCAGGCCTGCTTTGGGCCATTTTGGCCAGGTGCCTGCTGCTCATGCTCCATGAAGGTGGCCCTCGTGCCCCGCATCCGGGGGGAGGAAGCTTGCTAGACTCCCAGGGTGGGCCCCAAGGGAGGCCCCCGGGACTTGCTTCTTGTCCTCTGTAGCACTGAGCACAGCCCCTTCGCGGGGCTCCTCTGGCCCCATTCCGCTAGGGTCTTGCCTGCTGCCCTTGCACCTCCAAGGTGCCACTCTCTCGGGCTCTCTTGCCCAGTGCAGCTTCGTAGCGGGAGCAAGCTCTGCTCTTCCCTTGGCTCCCTTTCCCCAGGGGTTCTTGCTTCTGCAAGACAGCCCGTGTTTTTGGAAGGCCTCCAGCCTTGCTGCACCAGCAGGAAAGAGCTGCCACTTTGCAGCTCTCCCCGCGGGCAATCCAAGCGCAGGGCAGGCACAAGAGCGCTTTTCACGCATCGCCGGCCAAGAAGCACAGCGCAGCAAGTTTGAGAATGCCAGAAGTATGCTTTTGTCATCGCTGGGCGCATTACTTTGCAAAATATCCCACGGTACCACACACCCCCGCCTCTTCTTCTTCTTCTCCTTCTGCTTTTGGGTGTGGTCGGTCCCGATCCTCATTCTTCAAAGTTCTCACTCTTCAGGAAACAGGCACTGCTTGGCCCGTATTCCCGCTGCTCCTTTCTGCAGCTCCGTGCCTTGCCTTTGCCAGACTGCAAGGGATGTTTTTTCTAAACGGAAAAATGCACCAGCCTGCTCCTGGCTACGCGTACGCATTGTCTTCACGATTGCGAGCACTGGCTCCGCAAAGATTCAGCAAAATAAAATCCTGTTTCTTCTTGTAACCTTTGTACTCTGTCTCCTTGAAAGTGTTTTTAGAGCTGAAAACCCCCTGGCATTTCAGGCAAATAAGAGTCTCATCGTGACGCGACTCATGGTCAGCGTGTAGAATAAAACTCAGTAAGGCAGGGAGGGGATAGAGCACAGGGGATAGGGGACGGGGATAGGGGGACGGGGATAGGGGGACGGGGGACGGGGGACGGGGGACGGGGATAGGGGAAGGGAAGGGACGAGAAAAGAAGAGAAGAGAAGAGAAGAGAAGAGAAGAGAAGAGAAGAGAAGAGAAGAGAAGAGAAGAGAAGAGGAGAAGAGGCTATGTTAGGGCTAAAAGCTCTGACCTAGCTCTGAGGGCTCCATCCAGGAGAGGGGCTCTCTGCAGTGCAGGTCCCAGGCCCATGCGGGAGACAGGGGCAGAGACGGGCACCCCTACAAGATGGCTCAGGCAGGGACTGAAGGCCCCAGGCTGAGCTGAGACAAATTCCCCAATTCTGGGACAAAGGCACACAAAAGACTAAGCAGTTGGTGAGGGGCATGGCAGGCCTCCAGAAGAAGACGACGACTGGAAGGAGCAAGACAAAGGCTGAGAGGGCTGCCATGGCTTTCAAGAAAGGTATCAAGGATGAAGGCCAAAGGAGGAAAAGAGCTATTGAAGTGCAAGGGAGAATATGGCCAAGAAGACACAACAATTCACGGCTTCTTTCCCAGAAGAAGACCTCCCCGTGAAGAGTGTAGTAGCAAAGGTCCCTTGGTGCTTTGGTAAGGCACGGGGAGGAAACCATGCATGCTCTCCATGTCTCTGCAGAGTTCATGCAGAGGGAACCAAAGCTCTTTCTTTCACCTCTAGCATCACCACGACCAAGTGAATGCCTGTGGTACAAACGCCCTTCTTTATTGACACAGCCTGAAGGTACAGATGAATTGCCAGGAATGCCCAGCAGCTGTGCCCAGGGCATGGCCACCAAGGGCAGGGACAGCTCCCTGGGCCTCCTGGGCACAGGGACCGCCTTGGGGCCAGCACCCCAAAGGACTTCCTGCCTGCCTTCCTTCCTTCACTATTTCCTTCCTGCCTGCCTGCCTTCCTTCCAAGGATGCTGGGCGGAGGGGTGGCAGGCGGGGCTGCGGTGGGCGGGGCTGCGCATGGGGGGCCCTCTCACCCCCACGTCACAGTGCCATTGCCCGGCAACGCAGCAGTCACAATGCCCCGGGGCAGGATACAAGGGAGCATCCTCCTCTGTGCCACTGCCAGAGCTGGCCTGCGGGCAGCTCAAAGGCATCTGAGAGTAAGTCCTTGAGGAGCCGCTGGAATTCCTCGGCAGAGGCTGACGGAGGAAGAACGGAAGCTGGACGAGCCTGCTGGATGGCGATTCTCGGCTGCAACGCCAGCTCCTGGCGGGGCCACCTTCAAAGCTCATCGGATGGATGGATGGATGGATGGATGGAAGGAAGGAAGGATGGAAGGAAATCCTGCTTCAGCCTTGGGGGAAGAGACACAAGCCCACAAGGACATGAGAACCACCACCAATCCCTGGAGGTGCCTGAGGCTGTCAGGCCTTCTGCACTGGATAGCCATGGCCAGAGCAAGGGAATGCCTTCTTGAGAAGCGCTGCAGAGCTCGCCGTCCTCATCCCCTGTGGAGCCAGGGGCAGCAGCCGTAAGAAATGGGATGATGCACAGATTTTGCAAGGGGTCCCAGTGCTTTGGAGCATCCGCTAGTGTCCCGCCGGACACCCGCGGGAAGGATTCTCGCCCCCAAGGTCGATCGGGCCGGGGCCACTTGGCCACTCTGCAAGCCCCTGAGATGGCTCCAGGCTGAGGGAGAATAGGGCTTGGGCATCTATCACCTGGGAGGCGTGACCAGCCTACCTGTGGGAGGAGGAGGAGGCCGGTCTTGCTCACATGCTCAGGGAATAGCCGATCGCCAGCACCGCTGGGGTCAGGAAGGAATTTTCCCCCGGGGCAGATTGGCACTGGTCCCCGGGGGTTTTTTGCCTTCCTCTGCAGCACTGAGCACGACCACTTGTTGTCAGGGCTCCTCCGCTCCGTTTTGGCTCGGTCACTGCCTGCTGCTCGTGCACCACGAAGATGGCCTCTCGTGCCCTGCAGCTGGGGGGAGGAAGGCTTTTTTTTTTTCCCCCCGGTGGGCTAGCCAGTGTCCCCGGGGGTTTTTTTGCCTTCCTCTGCGGCTTTGAGCACCGGCCCCTTGCCAGGCCTGCTTTGGGCCATTTTGGCCAGGTGCCTGCTGCTCATGCTCCATGAAGGTGGCCCTCGTGCCCCGCATCCGGGGGGAGGAAGCTTGCTAGACTCCCAGGGTGGGCCCCAAGGGAGGCCCCCGGGACTTGCTTCTTGTCCTCTGTAGCACTGAGCACAGCCCCTTCGCGGGGCTCCTCTGGCCCCATTCCGCTAGGGTCTTGCCTGCTGCCCTTGCACCTCCAAGGTGCCACTCTCTCGGGCTCTCTTGCCCAGTGCAGCTTCGTAGCGGGAGCAAGCTCTGCTCTTCCCTTGGCTCCCTTTCCCCAGGGGTTCTTGCTTCTGCAAGACAGCCCGTGTTTTTGGAAGGCCTCCAGCCTTGCTGCACCAGCAGGAAAGAGCTGCCACTTTGCAGCTCTCCCCACGGGCAATCCAAGCGCAGGGCAGGCACAAGAGCGCTTTTCACGCATCGCCGGCCAAGAAGCACAGCGCAGCAAGTTTGAGAATGCCAGAAGTATGCTTTTGTCATCGCTGGGCGCATTACTTTGCAAAATATCCCACGGTACCACACACCCCCCCCTCCTCTCTTCTTCTTCTCCTTCTGCTTTGGGTGTGGTCGGTCCCGATCCTCATTCTTCAAAGTTCTCACTCTTCAGGAAACAGGCACTGCTTGGCCCGTATTCCCGCTGCTCCTTTCTGCAGCTCCGTGCCTTGCCTTTGCCAGACTGCAAGGGATGTTTTTTCTAAACGGAAAAATGCACCAGCCTGCTCCTGGCTACGCGTACGCATTGTCTTCACGATTGCGAGCACTGGCTCCGCAAAGATTCAGCAAAATAAAATCCTGTTTCTTCTTGTAACCTTGTACTCTGTCTCCTTGAAAGTGTTTTTAGAGCTGAAAACCCCCTGGCATTTCAGGCAAATAAGAGTCTCATCGTGACCGACTCATGGTCAGCGTGTAGAATAAAACTCAGTAA
>NW_026561734.1:0-3770 GCF_028858705.1 Grus americana | reverse complement strand
GCATGCCGGGCCTCCATTTTGAGGCGGTGCAAGTGCAGCGGGGCGCAGCGCAGCAGCTCCGGCCACCATTGTGAGGCCGTGCAAGTGCAGCGGGGCGCAGCGCGGAGCGGTAGGCCAGGCCTCCATTCTGAGGCGGTGTAAGTAGAGTGGTGAGCAGCGCAGCGCTGCAGCCCCAGCCTGCATTGTAATGCTGTGGAATTACATCTGGGAAGGGCAGAACCTGGCAGCCCTGACCTCCAATGGAAGGCGGTGCAAGTGCAGCGGGGCACGGCGCAGCACAGCGGCCCCAGCCAGGATAGTGAGGCGGTGCAAGTGCAGGGGGACGCAGTGTAGCGCCGCAGGCCTTGCCTCCATTGTGATGCATCACAAGTTCCAAGGGGGTGCGGCGCAACGCCGCGGCGCAACGCCACGGCCCTTGCCTCCATTGTGAGGCGGTGCAAGTACAGGGGGGTGCGGTGCAGCACGGCATGCCGGGCCTCCATTGTGAGGTGGTGCAAGTACAGGGGGGTGCGCCGCAGCACGGCATGCCGGGCCTCCATTTTGAGGCGGTGCAAGTGCAGCGGGGCGCAGCGCAGCAGCTCCGGCCACCATTGTGAGGCCGTGCAAGTGCAGCGGGGCGCAGCGCGGAGCGGTAGGCCAGGCCTCCATTCTGAGGCGGTGTAAGTAGAGTGGTGAGCAGCGCAGCGCTGCAGCCCCAGCCTGCATTGTAATGCTGTGGAATTACATCTGGGAAGGGCAGAACCTGGCAGCCCTGACCTCCAATGGAAGGCGGTGCAAGTGCAGCGGGGCACGGCGCAGCACAGCGGCCCCAGCCAGGATAGTGAGGCGGTGCAAGTGCAGCGGGACGCAGTGTAGCGCCGCAGGCCTTGCCTCCATTGTGATGCATCACAAGTTCCAAGGGGTGCGGCGCAACGCCACGGCCCTTGCCTCCATTATGAGGCGGTGCAAGTACAGGGGGTGTGCACTGCAGCACGGCATGCCGGGCCTCCATTTTGAGGCGGTGCAAGTGCAGCGGGGCGCAGCGCAGCAGCTCCGGCCACCATTGTGAGGCCGTGCAAGTGCAGCGGGGCGCAGCGCGGAGCGGTAGGCCAGGCCTCCATTCTGAGGCGGTGTAAGTAGAGTGGTGAGCAGCGCAGCGCTGCAGCCCCAGCCTGCATTGTAATGCTGTGGAATTACATCTGGGAAGGGCAGAACCTGGCAGCCCTGACCTCCAATGGAAGGCGGTGCAAGTGCAGCGGGGCACGGCGCAGCACAGCGGCCCCAGCCAGGATAGTGAGGCGGTGCAAGTGCAGCGGGACGCAGTGTAGCGCCGCAGGCCTTGCCTCCATTGTGATGCATCACAAGTTCCAAGGGGTGCGGCGCAACGCCACGGCCCTTGCCTCCATTATGAGGCGGTGCAAGTACAGGGGGTGTGCACTGCAGCACGGCATCCCGGGCCTCCATTTTGAGGCGGAGCAAGTGCAGCGGGGCGCAGCGCAGCAGCTCCGGCCACCATTGTGAGGCCGTGCAAGTGCAGCGGGGCGCAGCGCGGAGCGGTAGGCCAGGCCTCCATTCTGAGGCGGTGTAAGTAGAGTGGTGAGCAGCGCAGCGCTGCAGCCCCAGCCTGCATTGTAATGCTGTGGAATTACATCTGGGAAGGGCAGAACCTGGCAGCCCTGACCTCCAATGGAAGGCGGTGCAAGTGCAGCGGGGCACGGCGCAGCACAGCGGCCCCAGCCAGGATAGTGAGGCGGTGCAAGTGCAGCGGGACGCAGTGTAGCGCCGCAGGCCTTGCCTCCATTGTGATGCATCACAAGTTCCAAGGGGTGCGGCGCAACGCCACGGCCCTTGCCTCCATTATGAGGCGGTGCAAGTACAGGGGGTGTGCACTGCAGCACGGCATCCCGGGCCTCCATTTTGAGGCGGAGCAAGTGCAGCGGGGCGCAGCGCAGCAGCTCCGGCCACCATTGTGAGGCCGTGCAAGTGCAGCGGGGCGCAGCGCGGAGCGGTAGGCCAGGCCTCCATTCTGAGGCGGTGTAAGTAGAGTGGTGAGCAGCGCAGCGCTGCAGCCCCAGCCTGCATTGTAATGCTGTGGAATTACATCTGGGAAGGGCAGAACCTGGCAGCCCTGACCTCCAATGGAAGGCGGTGCAAGTGCAGCGGGGCACGGCGCAGCACAGCGGCCCCAGCCAGGATAGTGAGGCGGTGCAAGTGCAGCGGGACGCAGTGTAGCGCCGCAGGCCTTGCCTCCATTGTGATGCATCACAAGTTCCAAGGGGTGCGGCGCAAGGCCGCGGCGCAACGCCACGGCCCTTGCCTCCATTGTGAGGCGGTGCAAGTACAGGGGGGTGCGGTGCAGCACGGCATGCCGGGCCTCCATTGTGAGGTGGTGCAAGTACAGGGGGGTGCGCCGCAGCACGGCATGCCGGGCCTCCATTTTGAGGCGGTGCAAGTGCAGCGGGGCGCAGCGCAGCAGCTCCGGCCACCATTGTGAGGCCGTGCAAGTGCAGCGGGGCGCAGCGCGGAGCGGTAGGCCAGGCCTCCATTCTGAGGCGGTGTAAGTAGAGTGGTGAGCAGCGCAGCGCTGCAGCCCCAGCCTGCATTGTAATGCTGTGGAATTACATCTGGGAAGGGCAGAACCTGGCAGCCCTGACCTCCAATGGAAGGCGGTGCAAGTGCAGCGGGGCACGGCGCAGCACAGCGGCCCCAGCCAGGATAGTGAGGCGGTGCAAGTGCAGCGGGACGCAGTGTAGCGCCGCAGGCCTTGCCTCCATTGTGATGCATCACAAGTTCCAAGGGGTGCGGCGCAACGCCACGGCCCTTGCCTCCATTATGAGGCGGTGCAAGTACAGGGGGTGTGCACTGCAGCACGGCATCCCCGGCCTCCATTTTGAGGCGGAGCAAGTGCAGCGGGGCGCAGCGCAGCAGCTCCGGCCACCATTGTGAGGCCGTGCAAGTGCAGCGGGGCGCAGCGCGGAGCGGTAGGCCAGGCCTCCATTCTGAGGCGGTGTAAGTAGAGTGGTGAGCAGCGCAGCGCTGCAGCCCCAGCCTGCATTGTAATGCTGTGGAATTACATCTGGGAAGGGCAGAACCTGGCAGCCCTGACCTCCAATGGAAGGCGGTGCAAGTGCAGCGGGGCACGGCGCAGCACAGCGGCCCCAGCCAGGATAGTGAGGCGGTGCAAGTGCAGTGGGACGCAGTGTAGCGCCGCAGGCCTTGCCTCCATTGTGATGCATCACAAGTTCCAAGGGGTGCGGCGCAACGCCACGGCCCTTGCCTCCATTGTGAGGCGGTGCAAGTACAGGGGGGTGCGGTGCAGCACGGCATGCCGGGCCTCCATTGTGAGGTGGTGCAAGTACAGGGGGGTGCGCCGCAGCACGGCATGCCGGGCCTCCATTTTGAGGCGGTGCAAGTGCAGCGGGGCGCAGCGCAGCAGCTCCGGCCACCATTTTGAGGCCGTGCAAGTGCAGCGGGGCGCAGCGCGGAGCGGTAGGCCAGGCCTCCATTCTGAGGCGGTGTAAGTAGAGTGGTGAGCAGCGCAGCGCTGCAGCCCCAGCCTGCATTGTAATGCTGTGGAAATACATCTGGGAAGGGCAGAACCTGGCAGCCCTGACCTCCAATGGAAGGCGGTGCAAGTGCAGCGGGGCACGGCGCAGCACAGCGGCCCCAGCCAGGATAGTGAGGCGGTGCAAGTGCAGCGGGACGCAGTGTAGCGCCGCAGGCCTTGCCTCCATTGTGATGCATCACAAGTTCCAAGGGGTGCGGCGCAACGCCACAGCCCTTGCCTCCAT
>NW_026561733.1:0-61904 GCF_028858705.1 Grus americana | reverse complement strand
CCCCCGGCAGGCGATGCCCCCCGCCGCGGGGACAGCGCCGGCCGCTCGCCCGCCGCCGCCGCCGCCGCCAGACAACAGGGAGGCGAGCGGGGCGGTCGCCGCCGCCGGCCCGGCTCGGCCCGCCCGCCCCCGCGGCCAGGAGCCGCCCTTACCCCGGGGAGGCGCGGGGCGGCGAGAGCGCTGGCGGTGCCCCGTCCCGCCGGGAGAGCGCCTGGCCGGTTCCCCGGGGGCAAGCGCGGGCGTGGGGGAGCACGCCTGACGGCGCCGCTCCGCCTCGCCCCCCTCAGCCCGCGCCCGCCTGCCGCCCTCCCGCCTGCCGCCTTCGCTCCACACCGCGCCGCCATCTTGCGTCTCACAAACTACTGCACTTCTTCTGGGCGGGGGGTGAGCCGGAACTCCCGACGCCGCCGCCCGCAGCGCCCACTCGCATCCTCCCGGCGCCTCGCTGCCCCGGGGCGGGTGCGCGGGGAGGCCGGCAGCGGCGGCCGGTGCCTCAGCCTCCCTGGCAGGGAGCGGGGCCGAGCCGCTCCGCCGCCCCGCCCGTCAGGCGGCGGACACCAGCCAGAGGGCGGCCGGCCCCCGCCGAGGCAGCGGGTGGCTACCCCCGGCGCCGCAGCGCCTCAGCCCGGGGGCCACCGGCGGCTCGTCGTCCTCCGGTCGGGGAGGTGCCGGCGCGAAGCGGCTGCGGCAGGGAGGCACGGGGATGACAGGCCGGGAGTTCCCAGGTGGCAGCGGCGCCCTCGCAGCCCGCTCCTCTGCCGCCAAACCTCGGCTCCGCGTAGAGCCTCCCGCCGAGCACCCAGGCGGGTTTTAAGGACGGCGTCGTCTCCAGCCCCGTGAAGGCTTTTTCTCCGACGCCAGCCCCGAGTTTCCCTCGGGCGTCCCGAGCTGTCGCTGGGGGAGGACATTGCCGCAGGGTCCAGATCCCCAAACCAGGGACGAGCGACAAAGTAACGGCTCTGAGGAAAAACCCACCACTCCCCCCACCCGCCCCCCCTTTTTTTTTTTTTTTTGTTTAGTTAGAGAATTTGGAGAAAGGAGACCCTTCACTACATACCTAGATACTTAAGTATTTAGTTTTAACTCCCAGGGCATACTTCTCAGAAATGCTGTGTTTCTACATTCTGTTTCTTTCATCCCTGTTTGCCATTTTGGTTCAGACACTAAAATACGATTTGTTTCCCTGAGAGAGAAAATGAAGATGTGGCTTGTGGGAACCGTTTTAAGAGTTACCAGTTGGTCATGAAACCAGATTTACGCAATTAGAATTAAAAAAACAAAGCCCCTGTAGAGGTACAGTATCCTGTCCAGACTAGTGACAGGAAGGAGTTTGAGCAAAGCTTTGAAGAGCAAAAGTTTTCATCCAGGATTGTTTCTGGTTCTTCGTTTCCACAGTCACTCCTGTTCAGTTTTCCCAACAGTTACCTGGGGAGCACGGCTAACAAACTGCTCCCCAGTCCCATCAAAAATCAGTGACAGCAGCCAAGGTTAATGAAGAATAACCTTAATTCCTTATTATATTTCCAATGTAGTATGCATTCATGTGTAAATTTCCAACATATTTGTTCTTCCCCCTGGCTTGCCTTCACTGTGAACCAATACACCAAGAGTAGGAGTAAGCTGCTCACAGACAAATCTTAAAGTCTTAAGACTCATGCTGGTTTTTAAGAGTAAGGTTGTTAATGATCAAAATTATACTGTGATTAATAAAATAGAGAAGACAAAAAACCCCCAAAAAGGTGATTTCATTTGTTATTGATACCCATACAAACAATACAGCTAAAAGAAAAAATTCTGCATAGTACGCAAATGTTTGGACAAAGACTAGAAAGAAACAAAAAAAGAAAACTGAAACATAGGTAAGAACCCAAACACACACAGAAGGATTGCACAGTTCGGCGTTCAGTATCACCAGACCTTGTGTACGTGAGGTGATGGAACAAAACAGCAATGTATGGTGCCACATCTTTTATCGCAACCAATAGAAAATGTTATTGTCATAAGATAGGCAAAGTTTTTTAAAAAACAGTAACTGTCAGATTAACTGAGAGAAATTTTCTCTGCTGGTTTGAAGATGCATACATCTTCACAATGGGGTATTGCTTTGCTTGGACTTAAATATTTTTATCACCAACATGTATTCACTTTTATGTACTAAACAGATAAAATTTTCTCCAGGTAACTAGAAAACTATTTACAAGTTAATTCAGCTACAAGCCACCTAACCTGCAACTAACAATTGACATTCAAATGCTATTCTCCAGTATCAAGAAGATTGTCATTATTACGAGCAAGACTAAACTTTCCCTTAGAAAGTTAACAGCAGTAAATTTTGCTTTGTTTCAAGTTAGGTTTTTTGGACAGGCAAAAATATGCCATAGCAAAAGTTCTTAAGTTTGTGGAGTGTTTTCTCCTACATACTTTCTTTAGGTTGTTAATTCTGTGAAAGCCCCTTGAGGTGCTATCACACAATTAAAAAAGTCCACCTCTCAACTGCATTGAGAGGTTTCTAAAGGATTTACTTTTCATGTACCAAAATGAGACTTGGTTTAAAACCTTCATGTAAGATGCGATGGACTCTACAGCACCACAGACTAGTTCAGAGCAACGTATTCCCACAAGTTGGAAAACGATGAGAAAAAGTTTATCCTTTCTGTTAAAGAGAGCTACTGCAGTTATCTGGGAGATGTTCGGGTCTGCAGCGTTCCAAAGGCAATCACAGCAGTATGTCACATAAAATATATATAGGACGAAAATATCAAATAAAAGCAGTTAAAGGACTTTATTAGAGCTTTCTTAACAAATTTAAAAATGTATTTGTTTAACATCTGTAGAAGTAATCTTTATTGAATTAATTATGCGCAGATAACAACATGCAGTGAAAAGAAAACATTAGACGAGAAGTATGTGGAAATCAACACCGAGCATAACTGAAGGCTGCAATTTCTTTCTTCATTTCCTAATAAGAAAAAAAAAAAACTAGCAGTCAGCATGAACAAAAGCTTAAGAACCCTGTTTATTTCTTCATAAAAAATAACAAAGGATCTGTACACACATACCACTGGTAGTAAGATTTAGCAAATACATGCGCTAGCACCACCGTAACATCTTTCTATACCCACTGGCTTCAAACACATGCTTATGTGTCCCAAATAGACTACAGAGACTGCGTGGTTCTGTATCAAGAGACTATGGAACCGTATCGACAGCGGTTCCAACAGTTAGAAAGAGGAGACAGTTCCTGAAAGGCACAACTAAAAGCTGGAAACATTCTTTTCTGCACTCGGAATATTTACTTGTTAAAGTCTTATCTCTTCATACAGTAGAGCTTGCTCCTGACTGACCTGCAGTGTCACTCTGAAGAGGAGATTTTTTTTTTGTTAAAGCTAAAGGTAGAAGTAGCAAACAAAGAAATCAAGTCTCAACTTTCAATGCTTCAAGCCACAAAACCTCACAAGCCCCAAGATAACATTAATAAATGCCTTCTCATGCTAAACAACGTCATTATACTAGATGAGAGATGGGCCCATTTTTCAGGAACGGCCTCCCTGAATCCAAATAATCCTCCCTGTTGCACAATCAGAACAGAACATCGGTTCTAACTCTTCTCTGATGTGGAAGAAGAGATCCAGATGACCCGAGCTGAAGAGAAGAGGCTTCCTCTTTTTAAGGCAGGCTGAGAGGCATAAAGAATTTTCTCTATTCTCAGTCACAAGCATCTCAAAGACAAAGGGATTCAAGGATCTTGAATCTGACAACTGACTATCCAACCTATCTCAATCGACTCAATGCTGGGAATGCCTGACTGGGACCACGGGCATCTCCGGAAGACTTCTGACAACTCAGAAATCCTCTCTTAGCGGAAAAGAACAGAGAATTTGACTCATTAACATGAAACCGTCAGAGGCAGAAATCTCCCCATGTGTCAAATTAAAGATGCTCGAGCCATGCTTGTTAAAAAGAGATTATGGTGAGACCAGAGAAAAGTCTCAAACTCTTGTTAGGTTTCATACCTAATTTCTTTTCAGGAAGGGAAGGACTACTCTATGAAGTGTTACCGTGTCTGACTGCCTGTAAGGGGAGAAAGAGGAAGCAACAGACTGGGGAAAGCACCCTCCTTATGTAGCCCCCCCCAGCCCTAAAAAGGGTCTGGAGAAGGACTATTGACAGACTGAGGTTAACTGCTTTGAGAGGGCTGTGTGGGTGGACCCATTGTCTTCCAGTTCAAGCCATTTCCTGCTGAAACTGCCAACGATTATGCCAAATACAACAATGGGTTTGCAATATGGATAAACCTCTTCCAGACTGAAATGAAAAAGCCTCGTAACACAGGCAACTAAGCAGTAAAGAGTAATGCTAAGGAAGCGTGATGTCCAGAGTGCACACGTACACATGCCTAAGACACACATGCATAACAGTGATAGAAAGTGCTGTAAGAAAAAAAAAAATTACCTGCACTAATTCAGTTTTGTCATAATCTTCCCGATGTTGGTATATGGACTGACTCAGAACAGCGTACAGTTTTTCCATGCAAAATATACTGAACTTTTTAGTTACTGCCGTGACATAACGCAACAGTTGCTGAAGAAAAAAAAAAAAAGAAACTACAAGTTTGGAATAGTGCAAGATCCTTTGAATAGGCTCTTCATGTTTTCAGAAGCTAAACAATAACAATACAACACAAACGACATCCTACTTTCTTATTTTATGAAACATGAGTGACACTTCAGAGAACAGACGAAACATCTCACAAGATTTAACTGAAGAAAGGAGTTACTTTTTCATACTTCAGAGAAAAGGAAAGCTTAAATTTCAGACAGTATTTTATTAGTCATCAATCTATCACATCAACAATCCTAATTGCGAATCAACTGCTTCCAGAACAGCAGGGAATGACACAATCCACTTTGTGGTAGAGTTGCTGCCACAGCAAAGCCACTGTTCCATTTTATTAGAGAAAACTGTTGCTGCAATGCAGGGCACTGTAAAATGGATCTTTGGAAGCCAGGCTACAAATCTTCTGGATCCAGCTGTGCCAGCTGGAAACAGAAGCAGCCTTGGGTGCTCACCTTTACCCATTAGCTGAACGTGTAGTGTGCCTACAGCTCTGCTGGCAGAACACACTGCTCAAACGTCTGAAGCAGCTCAGGGAGCAAAGTTACCTCAGTTGGCTCCTGCCTTTAAACTGACGAGTGGATAAACTAGCAGAGTGACTCTGCCTGTAGCAAATTACCAATCTCGCACACAGTCCTTTCTGTTACCAAAGATGCGAATGCAATCATCTCTGGGAAAACGACAGTGACAAACTAGCGGCAGCACCTTCTTCCACTGCTGGGGCTATTCAGTGCCTGTGTGTTGTGTGAGGCTGTGAAGATGTAGCTTAAGAGAGCAGCCGTACCAAAGGAAAGTATTACTGCCTCACAACTGCCTGTCGTCAAACTCTGCCTCCCTCAGATCAACTAGCACAAAAGCTGAGTATTCCCCTCAACTTCATTCTACACAACCCAGATAAAACGCACAAAACCCACGCAGCGTGCTTTCAGCTGCTGCAAACAGAAAAGGCAGGATGCGACAGAGGTGTATGGTCACCATCCCGTGTGAAACGATTTCTAATTGCTGCCACATAGATGACCGCATGCGTTTCTACACGTTCATAAAGCTCTAGGCCTATTACCAAGCAAATAAACGAACAAAAACCCCCAAACAAAACCAGCAGCTACATTTTGGAGGTTCACCTAGCTTATTCACTGCAGGTGAATCCTACAGAGGCTCTCTGGTACGAGCAGCTAGTTCCAATGGCATCCATGTTGATGAAACAAATTTTCCAAAAGATGCGTTTCATGACTGTAGCTCTCAGAGCTGAAACATATCTAAGGGCTCTACTGTACCATTTCCACAGTGGGCAGTAACTTTGGAGCACACACTGTTAGCACCCTGACTCTCTGAAAAACCTGTGTGGCTTCTCTACACACAGAAGCAGACATGAACAACAACAACCCCCCCCCCCGCCCCCCCCCCCGAAATCTGCTTCCTTAGGAAGCCAGCTTTAAAAAGTTGTTTTCACCTCCACAAATTAGGTCACAGCTTAAAAATGTGACAGAAATTGTGTTGGCAAGCCCCTGCACCGCATGGGATTCCTATCTGGTCCCATTCTCCCCACACAGGGGAAACAGCCGTGTACTACTCCCTCTCTCGTCAGGGCAGGTAAAGAGCAGGCCTCCTCTGCTTTGGCCAACCTCCAGGACTCCAACCTAGCAATTTTCCTAACTTCCTCACTGCAATATCCCCTGAAGATGAGGCCCTTGTTCTACCCTCTGCAATCCACGCAAAGGAATCTCCTTTACCCCCTGCAGCTAGGCCATTTTTAACCCTTTCCCCAACTGTAGCCTAGGATAGCGGCTTCTACGAGGGACTGGAAAACCCTTATAACACTGGAACTGTAGGAATGTAAAATTCTCACACTGGGTTTTGAAAGAATTTCAGAAAAGTAGGTATTAGTATTTTATCCTTGATGAGCTTTATGTCAACCTAACTTCAGGTTTCGAGTCATCACTGCTAGAAATAAAGGTTCTTTTCAGGTTCCTAATAACTGAAAACATGCAAAACCCAAAACCCAGCCCCCAATCCATCGTAACAACTGTTAAGACATTAGGAACCAACAGTACTAGCAGGCTGTTAGTGGGCTATTTTCAAATTCAACAAGCCCTTTTAAATTAAAGATGAGGAAGAGAACCAAAATCAAGAACAGCAGCCTACACCAGCTGCGGCAACACAGCAGTCAGAGTCCATTACAGGTTGAATTCTTTCACAAGCTTTATATCCTTCCCATAAATTGTTTTAATTGGCATTGGTTAACTGACTTAATTCACACGTAGCAAGGCAACGTCCTGTTTCAGTATTAACAAAATTGAAATTAGACTTACTTTGAGCTCATAGTAATCCACAATCACTGGCTGTGTGAGAATTTCCTTGGCTTTATCGGCACACGTCACCTGTTGCTCTTCTGCCTGAGAATGTGTCCCACGAGTCGTACGGCGTACCCACGAATCTGGAACGACACAAGTTTCTTAAAGTCAGCATTTCTGTTTATCTGGAACACAGTGTCGGCGAAGTATCCTGTACCTGGAATACAGTCGCTTTCTGCGACGACAGAGACAGGATTTCTACCATTTTTTCACTGAGAAATGCTTGACTTTCACTTACTTTCTGGCAAAAGTCACTGCTCCGTAACAATTAGACACAAAAAAAATGCACTAGAGGAAAAAGGCAGGGTAAAACCAGGAAAAAAAATAGAGTCACATTGCCATTAACAGCACTGCTCGGTAATGCTCCAAAATAATTAAGGTTAAGGAAACACATCTTCCATTGCAAACATTAGGATGTAAGTCTTGTATTCTGCAGGGGACTCTGGGCCCATGCCGCTTGAAGTACAGCTTGAAGTTGGGCAGCATTATAGATGCAATTTTAAGGGAATATTTGCCGGAGAAAAAAATTGTCCGTAAAGACTTACACCTCATATGCTTTCTGATGCAGTTAACCTTGTTTAAAACAAACTTTGCACTTTTGCCTTCCAGAAAAACCCACCGTTCCTTGTATTCACGGAGTGCAGCACGAAGCACGTGGGTGAAGTCAACGGCAAAATTCCCAGTCATGCCAGTGAGACCAGGAAACTTCACACCACGTCATGCGTTTTAACTGAACGAGATCCAAGTCCCTTTGTTCTTTCATGTCCTTTTCACAGGAAAAGTGAGGAAATAAGGATCTCTCCCTGTCTATTATTATTGCTTCCCTAATTTTTCCCCTTTCCCCCTTCGGCTGGAAATCACAGTAAGAGGTGGCACAGAGTTCAACGTTTGAGGGCAGAGAAGGGAAAAATACTGTTTCGTATAACTAAAAACTAGTTGAGTATTCAGAAACTGCCATGGACAACATTTTTGCCTCCGAGAGGTAGCAACTTGGGAGCCATGAAATGTCGGTTGGGCCATCAGGGCCAGTGTCTTTCAATGTAAACCAACCACTGCACTTGAACTTCAGAACCATATTGAATGAACAACCTCTGGATTTATCTCACATTTTGAAACAAATTAAAAAACGTAACGCCTCTGGCATGAAGAACCAGGCATCAGAGAAACCTGTTATGTCACAAGAACAGAGAAGGTAGCGGTGACTTTAGCACCTTCTCCAAGGAAGTCTGAATAAAATGCAACTTACTGTTAGAGCGGGGTGTACTGGCATCTACAGGTGCTGCTGCTATCTTCATTTTTTCATTACACTTTGGGTCTGTTTTCGTACACCCAGGAACGGAGTTCTGCTTTGGCATTACACGGTAGTAAGAGGGAGCATACTTTGAAGAGCTACAACCTTGCAATAAAGAACAGATAGCAAAGAATTGTGTCTTGCGTTGTTGGTTACAAATCCTGAGACAAGCCTTAAGATCCTTCGTATCAAAAAAACCATACCTCTTTTCTTACGAGATTCTTGAATTTCTTCACAGCGTTGTTCAAAGTCTTCATCTATTTCTTCCCTCACTATGGCATACGCAGTATCTCTCAAAGTACAAGCTCTGTGCCTAATGAGACGATCTGCAATTTTACAGTCAGACCTGAGTATTTTCTAACAGCCAACAAAATCCTTTGATTACTTGGAAAGATTTTGCTCTTGTCATAGGTAGGTTCTGAAAAGTCCTCTCAGTGAATATTTTCAGCGTAACAAGATAAAAGTTAATTATTAAAGCAAAAGCACTAGTTACTGATCAACGCTTCTATCACAATTGCATGCCCAAGTAGTTTAATGCTACAACATTTACTTCCTGGCAAGAAATGCTCTCTGTTGATGTTTAAAATGATCTGATCCCAGGTCTACTGTCCACAGATGACATTTATCAATTTATACCTTTCAAATTGTTCCAAATTAGGGATAAAAACACATCCTCACCTCCAGGATCTTTATCTGGGTTGTACTCTAAAGCATTGCTACAGATTAGATCGATGTCTCTTAAAAAGTCTCCTGCAGTTAGGTACTGGTGCAAGTCAATCTTAGAGAGAATTGCCGACAGGTCCATGGGCTGTTTAATAACTGCGTCATAATCAGGTACCTACAAATGAAATGTATGTGCTCAGAGATTTAACACAGTATCTACCAAAATTCATTCTTTTAATAAAGTCAAATAAAGGACTTAAAACCCCCAAATATTTATGGCACCTCCAAAGATGTGGAAATTAACCAGTTAGGTTCTTGAAAACAGAAGGGCTATTTCAACTGGCTTTGAAGAGACAGGCCTGAAGAGGGGAAAAAAAGCAGCAGGGAGGTCAGAAGCACGTGCGGGGCAGAGAAGGGAAGAGACACCCAGACTTACTCAATGAATTAAATGAGAGAGAGAGACATAAGAAGCGTATGGGTGGAAGAAGAAACCACACAGCCCTTAGGGTTGATCTTGTACTGAGGAGCCCCAGCTGAAACAGAGAACAGACTCAACCTTTATTTTAAAAACTGCTGCTTCTACTTCTGTTCTTACAGAAACTATTGACAGTCAGTCAAAGAGCTTTAGGCTTTATTAAAACAGTCCTATAGATGCTGTTTATAAAGAAAGAGACCTCTGCTCTTTTCACTGCTGTAACATGCCTACACATCAAGGCCTTTTCCTGAGCAAACTGTGTTGGCATTTGGTCTGACTGGCAGTTGGAGTAGATGGTCATCGTAGGGCCCTTCCAACTGAAATATTCTGAAGTTCTAAAAGACATTTTAGAAGGAACCTGGGGCTTTCACTGATTACTTAAAGAACAGACATTTGACAGCCTCAAGGAGTCAGCAAAGTAAAAGCAAAATTCATTGCTTGCTTGCTTGCTGAAAAATTGGAATAGTACAGTCCTAAAAACAAAGACAAACCTTCATATAAAGAGCACACAGACACTGAGAAATACACACGCAGACAAATTATGAACAGAGACAGATAAAATGGTATTACAGATCAACACTAACTTACCTCCTCTGGGTCAACAGGCTTTGTAAATGCTCTGAAACGTCTGTCAATGGCAAGTCTATGAGTCACATCCCTTAAGAAAATCCTAAGTTCACGCAATGTGTCCTCCTCCTGCTCCTCCAGTTGGTTGATTTCTTCCTCAGTCAGCTGTTGAGGCTTAGGCGGTGGTGCTACAGGCAGCACTTCCAATGGCCGCCACGCTTAATTGAATCAGAAACTTTTAGTCAATTTACGGTACTCAAATACAAGCGTATGACAAATTATCGCTAGAAAATTACCACCAAAGCAAATAGTGTATAGCTATTAACTTACAGTTAGCAAAGTTTTATAAGTAGAATAGCCTCACCTGCACTGTTTTTTGATGCAGGAGCTTTAGCAGCTTGATTTACAATTAAGTCCTCAAAAAACATTCTTCTTTCTTCCTCATTAGGCAACTGGATTTTGAAAACTTCTTCATAATCATCAATAAACAATTCTTTTATCTAAAGCATGAGGAGAAAAGATATTTCAGATATAAGGCCACACAAATTCATACTCTAGTCCAAAAAGATGAGTACCTTTCAAAATTAAACCGAATAATCACCTGAGTAAGACAAACTGTGAGAAGCTATCTGCTTGTCCTTCAAACTCTAGATTTTCCTAGGTTAGCACGGCAGATTAAAATATCTTCTCTAAGGAACACCTCTAGATTTAAAGCTCAATGAAGGGACCGTGTGATACACTGATCAAGTGGGGACATTCACCACCTCCAGGACTGCTTATTTTCTATTTACCTGCCTTGCTGGTTTCAATCTCTATGGCATCTAGAGAGGGAACAGGCAGGGTTCAGCAGACAAATGCGGGCTTTTTGGTAAGGTGTTTGGGGGTTTTTTTTTTTGTTAAATTAATTTAAGCGAGGTGTCTGAGGCTGTATACTTCCAGGTTTTACTCCGTTTTTCAGTCTCTACTACCAAAAGTTATGGAAGGAATTTCAATACTTATTTTAGAAGGACTTCATTAACAGTATTAAAACTCCTCTAGAAAGTTAAGCCCTTTCAAAGCAGTCGATGACAAACACATCTAGGTAAGCCCCCCGCAGTAACTGAGACAAAATAATCAGGGCAGCATCTTCACATTTTGAATATCCTCCTTTAATGCACACTCTCAGATGTCTAGGAAGCTAAGCATGTACTCTTACTGAATTTTGTTAAGGAATACCACTAAAAATCCACTTCCAAGTTACTGAAACAGAAGTTGGAACTCGGCTTTCTCATTTGTAAAGCTTTCACTTACATGAACAAAGAAATTGAAATGTTTATTAAAGAATTTAAAGATGAAATTCCGTTCCATCATTACAGTGTGACCACCGTACTTTTTCAGTAAAAATATCTTTCAATTTCAGTACAAATGTTTTCAGTAAAAATATTTTTTCCCATTTCCATTTCAAGCACCATATATTCTTGACTAAGTACATACCTAACCATCCTGAAGTCACTGGATTTATTGTCTGAAGTAAATGGATACATCTGTCTAACAAGCATGAGTGTGTGAGAAGGGGGAAAAAGTTGGGTCAAAGTCAATCTCTTTACTCAGAAGACACTTTAGACAAACGCTTTCGGCATTGTGTTGTCTAAGCAAATTTTAAGAGACCTGGGTAGGGTGCCTGAGTAATAACAGTATGCATTTGCTTAAGTACTCCAATGCTTAAAGGATTTATAGCTGAACAAGAAATTGAATAAAAAAAGTAACGACAGAAATACCTCTGTTGGGAGATCTGCGTGACACACATCGGATGTTGCAAGCAGCAAAACTGGAGCAAATGCTGGAATGTTCTGCAGTAGTGTTGTAAAAGTAGCTTTCAGTGTAGCTCCAACAGCCTCCCACCACAAATGGATATGTGGGATATAAATGATACTCGGCGCTGTTCTTTGAGCTTCTCGCATCAACTGGTGAAATGAAAGCTTGGATAAGAAAACTAAACCATGTGCAATAGGCTAATAAATAACTACGTATCAGTCAAACTATCTTACGAAGTGGGAGTACGTGAAGCCAAAACACAAAACCAAACCAACAAAAGAACAACTCCGTAACAATAAGGTAAAACGTTTACTTTGACTCAAATATAGACATTGCTACGCAGACAGACCTGAAGCTCTACCTGATTTCAAAACTACTCAGGTGTAAGGGAACTCCTAAAGCGCCTCACAACTTAGCTGGTGTAGTGGTGTGCCTGAAAACACAAGCCTAACCCTTCTTCAAGATGTATTAGTCTGGGTAAGTCACTACACGACTGCAACTACACGACCGACTACACCATCTTCAATTCAGAGCGGGCACATAGCCAAGTCAGTCTGGAGCACAGTCTGAACAAACACAGACAGACCTATGTGAAAAGATGGGGGCTGATGCTGTAAGAGGAGCCTGGTTACAATTCAAAATTTCAAGTATGTTTTATAAGAGGTGACCAGTCTTCAGCCTGCCTGAACAGCTAAATCACGCACAGCCTCTCATTACCAAAGGATCCATCAGACCCGATTACACGCTTTGGATGGCCGCAAGCCGTTGCCTACAGATGGTACCTCGATCGCAGAAGAGAGCGTGCACCTACTGCGTGAGGGAAGTGGCAACAGCCCTTTCACGTGACAAATTTCTCCGTGGACCCTTTCAGATTATTAAGATTCAGGGGGTTCCTGTCACAAAATGGGAAGCGCACGTGGTGTGTCTGGGCAGTGACTAGACACGGTAGCTATACGACCGCAGAAGCAACCGTAACGTAACAAAAAAGGAATTGTGCCTCTTCTGTGACAAATGAGTATCCAGTCCTGTAGTGTGTCTGTCCTTACTCGTCCAGCTCTCAAATGCTGCTGCCTAAAGGTCAAGATATTTTAATACAGTGATGCCAAACAACAAAATGGCTTTCCTGCCTAAAAGTAAAAAGGAAAACAGCACTACCTCTGCTTATATTTAATTTTCACAGTTAAGAAAAACATACCAGTGTACAAATGTAAGTGTTCCATGAATTTTAATGCTTTTACTGCATATACTACAGCAGTGGAAGCTGTATATATATACACACACACGCGCGCGCGTACATATGTAAAAAAAAAGAAACACTTCTTTTCCCCAAAACCTTGATTGCCTTTTCATTATATTTAATAAAAAAGCCTACAAAAAGTGCGTGACCTGCAGTCAGGCTGATGCAGAGCCACCTACTGGGAGCAGAGTCTCGTAAGCAGCAATGAAAACAACTTTCTGGATCCCACCGAAATGGGCAGGATTTCTTGCGATAAAGAGGGATTTATTAGCAGCACCTCCCAGCTTCCCAAGCTGCTAGCAAATTCCTCACGGCTTAATTTGGAATAGAAAATATGGCCATCTACAACATCCTTACTCGGGATTATATGATCTAAAAAGAAACGTGCATTTTCGGACAGAAGTAAACCTAACAGCACGTTCAAACCAGGCCACCTCTATTAACAATGAATTTTGCTTATTTTACTAGTTTATATACAGTTCATGAAGCCTATGAGATTAAAAAGAAAAAAAAGATACCCGTGCACATGTTTCTTCCGGTGATGTGGCGGTAACAAACAAAGCAGGTAGGTCTAGCGTATAAACTGGAAACTTTTCCAGGGCATGTATTACCGCAGGTGCCAAATGAGAAGCTTGCCCGCGTCCTGGCTCTCCAACTAGTAAGAACCGTGGCCTGCAAGATGTTGGCTGGTAATAAGCATTTCTAGAACAATTAGAAGATAGTAAGTTTCAAAATGAAGTGATGACTAGGCACACAGATGTTAAAGGTTTTTTCCTAACCTCGTTTTTTTGGTAAATACTCTCCATGTTCCAGTAAATAATAAGCTGGTCTGTGATCAGGAAGACTATCAAAGCTCATTTTCTTACAAACTTGTACCATAGCTCCCCAAAGAAATCCTGCCAATCCCCAGCATCTCTGCTATTCGTTTGGCTGGCTTAAGTAATGGCTCTTAAATCACACACGGGGACTTGTCCAGCTAAATACACACACGACAACTGGTCAGTAACCTGATACGGAGGAGAAATACAACTCGCTCTCGCTCTCTCTCTCAACACACACCAATCTGGATCTGTACACCCCAATTTTCAGTAGGTCTTGAGTTTAAGTAACTACGAGATCTCTACATCTGTCAAGTTCAGCTGAAATTTGGCCGTAGTTACTGGAGATAGCGGGAAGGAAGGAGCAGAACAACGTTTCTAGGAAAAAATTAAGGTGGGCGCTGAAACACATGAGCTGTATCTGAAGTACGCAATTGGATTAGTTAAATTACAGCAGTACGCCAAATACGTACAAGATTGTATTCAGTCATTCTAATTGTTTCATCGTTGAATTGTGTATTAATTTCCTAGTAATCTTGCTTTCCTAGCATGAAACACATTTGTGAAGAGCGTTTGTTTTTTCCAGCACAATACCACTGTACCTTTACTGGCTGAAGTCAAAGATCTTAGAGACCTAACCAAACTCAGCTGGTCACATTTTCTGGGCAGCATAGCGATAGAAACGGAGAAAAATAACTGACCCAACAGTGATGACAACAATCTTATTTTTTCAACTGTTGGCTTATACAACTTCCACATTAAAATGTCAAAAGCTTAATATCAACATTTACCTGCTAAAATTGAGGAATTTTTCCTTTTCTCTACTGGGCATTTGATGAGTTGGCTTATCTTCAAAGATTGATGGCGATTCCTCATCACTGTCAACTGCATAATTTCTTAAAACATGATTTACACTGTCTGAAAGACAAGAGAGGTTTGTTAACTTTCCTGAATACTCCATATCTCACTCTCGCATTAACACAGCTTCAAATCAGTGCTGGAAATCCCTTTTCTTCTATTTCTTCATTTGAGGGCACACACCGAATGCTATTTTCTGAAGAGTTCGTCCTACCACAGACCTAAGGAGACTGCACAAGTCTCTACAAAGCTGTCCTAAGTGCTTGGGAGGTTGTTTGGTTTTTTTTCTCCTTAGAAGAAAGATGATTAGGAACAACTTTGGTGGTTCCGAGACACCTGAAAAACCCAACAAGGCCACTTCTTTCTGGGGCAGGTTCCCGCACTGGAAGCGAGGGAATTAAGCGAGTGCGATGGCCACAAACTTCCATTTGCGTAGGACTAGTGAGTCAGAATATACAGACCAACACACCTGCTAAGTAAGGCTCCTCACAGATCACCGAATGAGTAGATAATGGAAGGCAGACAACAGAGAAGGGATGCAATTACCAATCCCCTAGCCTCTCTGCTTTTGTTTTGTTGGTGGATTTCTGCCTCTGTTTTACCAATGCTAACCTATCTCCTGGCTCTACTGGGAGTCATCCTGGTAGGACAGTCTCCAGAGATTAGCATAACTAACTATTAACAGATTTCCATTGATCAAGAGTGGAGTGAGTTTATCAATTTCTTTGCTCTCACCAACTGACAGAGTAAACCTGATCAGGGCTGATGCAGTCAGGGGTGTGAGCTCACGTATGCTAAGCCAAGTCCCAAAGTACACACTACTAAACCATTCTCATCTCCTGTACAAGTGTACAGTGTGATCCACAAACATTTAAGTTAAGAGACTATGGCTAAAAAAAAATCACGATAGCTAAAACAGTATTTAGCTTAAACCGCTTCTGCTTGCATTGTGGTCCTGACATTCTTCAGACAGGAATTAGAAGCATTCATGTAAAAATACCTTTTTCCCCTCTATTTAAATATTTTGAAAGAGGTGCCTCATACTTTAAACCTCAGATCCATCTCTACAAATGACAAATATGATGTTAGCTACTGTCAGAAACAGGGTGCTGTAGTAGAGAACGCATAGTTCTCTACGGCCTATTGTGAGTCATTCACAGCTCCCATCCAGCACTTCACTTTAGAATCCAGACTAAAACCTATCCACCATGTTCCTGAAATAAAAGCATGCACATGCATATTCTGAAATTCTGCTGTCATTATGGCCAAGAGGTTTGTGTATGTTGACTGCACAAATGAGAATTTTTTGCTTTGACAGAATTTTAAAGTAGTGAATGTTATCGTTATACCTGGCTGTTGGTCCTTCTGTAGTGCAAACTCTGCGTGGGGAAATACTCTCTGCAAGGCTTGTAAAATTCTTGCTAAGGTGTTTTCAAGCAGTGGTTTTGAAACAGATGATAGCGCTCGCCCAGGTGAAGCCACAGCCCTCTGTGAAGCTGGAACAGTCTTCTGCATAGCCATGACAAAATCCTTTGCTGTTATTTTGATAGAAGCAACATCTAACTGCAGTTTCTCGCTACTTTTGTATAGCTGAGGATAGCGGCGGCGCAAAGCACAGAGGGCAGCTTCAGCACATAAGGATTTAATATCAGCACCACAGTACCCTAACAAAGAAAACAAGAATCAAATGTTACATCGGTCTCAGGCAACACAGAAGTCAAGGCCAAGGTTCCGTTCCCCAAGCGCAACACTGAAAGACTTTGTATGCGGCCAAAAATTAACAGTTTAAGAGAGAACGTAAAGAGTTACTGCACTGCAGAGAAGTTTTGTTACGTGGCTCGCAGCCTGATATCCTGCGCTTATTAAGCAGCCCCCTAATCAAAACTTTGCTCCCAGGGAAGATGCCCAAAACCCATTCAACGTTCTGAGAGACAGAAAGAAAATTAAAAGAAAAGAAGCATCTAACTTTCTTTGCTCCCACGGCGTGCCAGCCGCCTCACTCTGCAGCAAGGTGCAAGAGCTCGAGTACTGCCTGCTACAAGCTCAGATTCCTTCTTCGGACTCAGTCCCATGCAGTAACTCACTGTATTTTCAAACTTACCAACACATTTTTCAGCTAGCTCTTCAAGAAACATGTCCGATGGCTTTGGGGTCCAATCTCGTGTGTGAATCTTGAAAATCTCTTTTCTAGCCTGGAAATAAAATGGTCGCATTTTAGTTTGTCCAGAGTTTTCTCTTCAAAATCCCCGAAACAACACAAAACCCCCCACACCCTCACATTAATACAAATACTTGGTTTATCTGCTAAACTTTTAAGTATTTTACAGCGCGATTAATACGCTCTCTGCTTTTGCAGAGTAATTGCTACAATTACTACAAAGACGAACAATAATTATGACTCAAACTACTGTCACTGATCCAGAAAATGTCAAACGTTGCCTATCTTCATCTCCGATCTTAGCAAGATCTTTTATTTAAGTATTCCCTGGTACACAGTTTAATTACGGCAGATTTCTAGAATTCTTCCACAGTAGGGAATCATATAGTGTATGTGTTTCACGGCACCTCCTCTCCTGTTCCTGAAAGGAGATAAAAACTGGAGACAAATGTTTCTGTTAAAGATGCTGTTTAGTGCACTTTTACTAGCCTTCAACCATAGCCAAATTAAAACACACAAGACCAGGGTTCCACACTATCTTCCTCCCCATATTTTTTGGTTGCTATACACCTACTTTTTCATTGCTTAGCTATCGCCATTGAACTAGAAGCTTCCCAAGCCCCACACCTGTCCAGCGTACCTCGCATCTTTGTCCAATAAGAAGTTACCAGTAAGAATGTCAGCTCCCAAAATACTTCCCTCCCAGGATACGCAGCCTGGGAACGATCCAGCACAGGTACATCCACTATCCATTTGTAAACCAAGAACTGAGAGCAAGACCACTTCAGGATGAAAGTGTCTAAGTGGATTAAGTCAGTCAGCAAACATGGACAGATTTGGGAATGGAAAAAAATTCAATCGCTCCAGCACCAGCCTTGAGAAAAGTTTTTGTTTGCAAAAAGGAATTCTTGTGCGCACACCATTTCTTTCATTTTCAAGATGAGATAGCAGTAATTTACAGCTAATTGGGGCATTCACTCTTTCTTACATGTTTCAGTGACTAGCAGCATCCCATTTTCTTGGCTGGTCACAGTGAAACCAAAACTAATTACAGAACTAACTACTTGTGGAAATCCTCTTAATGGTATATATTCAGTACGGGATCTGCCCCCCACAGTCTCTCTTTTGCCCAAGTTGTCCAACACTGGGTTTGACTTTAACTGCTCTGTAATCCTGCATTGTTACGTGGTTTTGTTATAAAGAGGGACTTTGTCACATGAGCATTAAGGTTGTGTTTAAGTTCTGACCTCTTTATCTGGCAAGCTGAAGAGGAACTCTCGATCAAAGCGGCCGGGTCTTCGTAAAGCAGGATCTATAGAATCCAGCCTGTTGGTGGCCCCAATGACCACAATCTCTCCTCTGCTGTCTAAGCCATCCATAAGGGCCAGAAGAGTTGACACAATAGAGCTAACAGAAAAAATATAATTTTCATTCACTGGTTTAGTAAATTTTGTTACATTCTACGCAATCTTCTGCAATGACCACTCAAAAAGGACAAGCTTTTCTTGATGAGACGCCAATTAGCGAAAGACTTAATTTAGGACATAACAAAACCAGTAAGCTAACACAGGCCTTGTGCTGATATCAAGCTGAGTGAACTGGTTTCAGTTATTGTTTGAAAATCATCTGAATTTTAGTAGCATTGATCAAGCAGCTTCTATGTAGATACCAAAAATGTACTACCTATGAATTTGGTCTTGTTCACTGGACCGCACAGGAGCAAGGCCGTCTATCTCATCGAAGAAGATAATTGAAGGTCGCATCTGGTAGGCCTCGAATGAAAACAGAGGAATATGGACATAAGTAAACCGGGACTATTTTAAAGAGAAAATGCATTAAAAATGTTTTGGTTGGGAAGTCACTGGAACTAGATCTTTCAGACTGGCATCAGGGATCTCTACTAATTGGGCTAATGGAGTGAGGGGCACGAGTAACAGAAGACGGCAGCTTGTGTCAAGCCACTGAGACCGGGTGACAGGAAACAAATCAGAGCAGTAGTTTTTACAGCTGTTTGGCAACCGCCGAGAACAGAGCCGAGACTTAATTCAATTACAGGTTCTGAAAGCAAGCTTCCATCAGGAATTTAAATGACTATGCCGTCAGCCTGCATCTGTTTCCCTCGGATCTAAAGCCACCATCCATCTCTTGCCTCTTGAAACCCTTTTTGTGGCTGTTTTGGTTTGGGTTTGGTGGGGTTTTTTTTGTTGATGGTTATTTTGGGGGTTTTGGTGGGGTTTTTCTGAGGTGGGTAGCAGGGGTTTGCTTTGCGAGGTTTTCTCGTTTTATTAATCTTCCCTAATACATCTCAAGATTTCAAGCCCGTAAAAAACCCACTGAAAAAGGAAACACTAACAAACCCATGTCAGTGGAAAGAACTGACAAAAACCAAAAAGGAGTGAGTTGTTCTTAAAAATACTGACCACAGAAGAGTACAGTTACCACTCGGACAGAACACACAGCACGTTTCAACCTTACCTGATCAAATAATAACCGAAGCTGTCGTTCAGATTCCCCCGCCCATTTACTCAGGCAGTCGGCACCTTTTCGCATAAAAAAGGCTATTCTCCTCTCACCTTGGCTGCATTCATTAGCAAGCGCACGAGCAACCAGTGTCTTTCCAGTCCCTGGCGGACCATAGAATAGACAGCCTCTGCAATTATTAAAAAAAAAAAAAAAAAAAAAAATGAAAGAAAGAAAAAGAAGAAAAGATTCATATATGATGGAAAAGTATCTATTACAGTCCTCATCCCTAAACCACACCCCTCTTCTCTCCTAACCAAAACACTTTGTGTATAAGATCGCGGTAACAGCTGAAGTGTGAGAAAAGTGAAAAGAGATGGAAGTTTTGTGTTCCTACACAATTCAACAAGGCAGTAAACGCAACAAATAAAGAGGATAATGGAGACGTACAAACCTCGAGAAAAGATCCTAGTGTCCCGGAAGGGCACTTCCAAAACTGCTGACAAACTACCAGGGGTGGTTACAGCACAGTGGAGCCAAACCAGAACAAACTTGAGCGCAGAATCTGAGACTTGGCTAACTTATGATACGCTGCATGTAAATGCTTGTTTTCACAAAAGGCAAGATTTGCTAGTAAAGCATTTCATTCTCCCTTAAAAAGCTTGAAGTTACTGGATTTGGTCTCCCAGGCCATCCATTGCTGATGATAAATGAGGTGGAAGTCTAAACCTGGGAGAGTATTCTGCATTTCCAGATAAATACAGCCATCAACTAGAAAAGCCAATACACTGCTGTTTCAAAAAGAATTTCAATGAATAAAGAAGCAAACCCACTGGAATATTGTCTTTTCATTATTTGTAATACTTTTAAAGTTACCGAAAGCAAAGAATTTAAAGTCATATTTCACTATACCATAATTGAACTGCGCTGATCAAGAACATATAAAGCTAACAATTAAATCTCTAATAATGTCATAACGCAGAACTAATTTAGCTGTGTAAAAAGTGGTCAGATCCTTACTTTAGCCCAAGCACGACAAACACGGCAAGGTTCTAGTTGCAAGTCCTGTCAATTCTAAAACGTATCCCTGATCACTTGAACAAAAAGACAGTTGGTGGGAGAGACAACTGGACTTCCAAGCAACAAATTACAGTTGACTACCAGTAGATGATTCCTTCTTGCTTATAAACTAATCAAGCGGACGTGGCCATCGAACTCAAACCAAAAATGACTCAGCCCCACCTTTTAAAGGCAAGACACTTTTAAAGTATACTCTCACCACACGGTACATCTTTGAACCTACATATATTCTGGATTCTCTCCATTGTTAAGAAATTGCTTTTTACTACTGCCAAAAAGCCCCATCAACATTGCTGAAAATTCTGAAGCGTGGAAACATATTGATACCTCAGTTGAATATTCTCCTGAAAATGGGTGAATTAGAATTCATAGTTTTAAACAATATCTGTTACCTTGGAGGTTGAATTTTGAATCTCTCAAAGACTTCTGGGTAAAGCAGTGGAAAAACGGCCATCTCTTTTAAAGCTGAAATGTGGTCAGAAAGACCACCCACACCATCAAATCGCACCTAAAAATAAAGTCAGCGGAACACGTTTTATACGTTAAAGAAAGCTGCAACCTTGATGAGGTTCCATCAGAAAGTACATGTCAGCACAAAGGAAATGTTCTGGGCAATTTTCAAATTGCTGGAGAGAAAACTGTAAACCAAGGTAGCTGTAGACAGCACGTTATTGAAAGCTTTCAGAAACACTGGAAACATCTCACGGACACAATGAACTAAAATTACTTACTGAACAATCTATTTGCATTGGATCAACATCAGCCAGACTTGCTCCAATTGTCATTCGATCCTTGGGAATTCCCTTTAGCTCATCTTTTCGAAAGTTTAGTGGAAGACACCTGATTTGAATTAAGGAGAAAGAGAAAGGCACTTTCTAACTTGGGATGCAGCTAGCTTTTTGCTTTTATAACGATGGCAAGTGAATGCAGAAGACCTTATAAATGAGATAAACTTCCTAAATAATGAAATATTTGTTCAAGTTGGTTTACATTTAATGTCCGTGAGTAAAAAAAGGAAAATGGTCACTCCGGACATTAAACTGCGTTAATTATTTTAATAACTCTTAGCACTTCTAAATATCCATGCCAGACCACACAGCATATAGAGGAATGCAAGCTTCAAACAACTTACTCCATATGTGGAGACCGTGACCTGACCTTGATTTGCGTGACGGAAGAACTCCTCAAAACACACTGACATCTTTCAAAGATTTTTTCGCGTCTACATTCAAAGACTTACAGCCCAAGGGGCTACTTAGTTCAGTGTGGATTAACATTATAAAGGCTGGCCACTACTGCTGGTCCCTCCCAAGGACTTTGGGATCCATGTGCCAGAAGACACACATGTCTGAGAGACATTGGGCTGAAAACTTATTTATTAGATTGTTATTAAAATAGTTTTTAGAAGTTGTACAAGAGAAAGTGGCTAACACTTCACAGTCAGGCAGATACAAACTCCCCCCAAATAGATTTCTCCCTCCCCTATTCTCCAATTTCATTAACCTTCTTAAATTTCTGTTATGGCTGCGCTTCCTATGTCTCTCAAAACGCTCTTCGTCATCAGATGTGGATGAAGAGGATGTGGAATCTGTGTTGTGGACTGCGTGTCTCCGTCTGCAAACATTTAAACAAACAAGTAAAACATTAAAGTACACGCTAAATAGTATCAAAACTTAAGTGAATTCTGTCTCAGAATTTACTTTGAGATCTATTAAGTTTCCAGATCATTGTACTCCTTTTGAATCTGATTTCAAAGTATATGACATGATTTTCCTTGTGACAGTAAAATTTAATTTTTCTGAGGAAGGTAAAATGTTTAACTATTTTTAAAAGAAATTTCATAAAATAAATTACTCATTTTGTCCAGTCTCTCTCTCACACACACACATAAATGGAGTTTCACTTAGCATTATATATCCACTCTGTGAAACATAAACCTTTTTAACTTGTTTACAAATTTGGCTTCAAAAACCTTTCCTTCCATAACTATCTGCTTTCAAAGACGCTGAACAAAGTGCTCATATCTAGCAAGAGACAGCATTCTGCACGCTCTACCTGCTTACAGGATCCAAAACCTCTTTGTCATTACTACTGTAATTCATAATTTATAATTTCATTTAGCATTTTTCTTGTTTAAGGATAGTTTCATACAGAATCATTAGCTGATTTCAGACAGAAACCAGAATCAGTATTTGACTGATTAAAAAAAAAAACCCAAAACAAATCCATTAAAACTCCCACGCAGGTTCTCCTTCTAACTAAATTATCTTCAGTTTTAAGAAAATAATTGGTATTCTTCAGGATGAGTCTCAGATTTTCAGAGAGAGATTCTGGCTTCGGTTCAAGAACAAAAGAATTGCAGCTACGTAATCTCAGCACAACCTCCGGAATTACCTTATCAGTGACCACCAATACTGCATTTTAAAATACCTAATGGCTAATATACAAAGTACAGTTTACACTCTCAATAGTTGTTTTCTTTATACCCTCGGACTACCACAGCGATAATCACACTATTAATCTGTAATTACCACCAATCCAAACACCCTTGAAAGCATTATTCAGTCATGTGAGCAACAGCACTATTGATAAGTAAGAACTATCACTAACCATATACCAACCTGTTAGCTCTTTTGCAGCAAGAGCCTTCTGACTGAGCACTTCTAAATGAGTATCTCTGTCTGACAGGTGAAGACCGGCCCGAAAAATCTCTCTTACGTTGTCTTGGTTCTGTTGAAAGCAAAGAATTTAGAATAATGTTACAAACAAGGTTAAGAGAAAGCAGGATAGTGGAGGAGGTAGAAAATTTCAGGGGAAGTTTCAAGTGATTTGGGGGGGGGGGGGATTTTTTTTTTTTTTTTTAAATCAGTGCACAGTAGAAGGGAAAAAACACACACTTGTGTTTTAAGGAGAACTGAAAGCCACAAGAGTAAGATTATCAAGTCTGCTTAATTACTATTCTTTCAAGGATACACAGGCCTTTTTTTTATTGAAAAACAACAACAAGTATGCCAAATGGCAAAGGAATATAACGTGCACAGGCTACATGCATTTAATAAAATTTACTTGCAGAATGAAGGTAAGAAATTTAAATAGAAGTTGAGTGGGTATATATTTCATTAAAAAAAATCGTCTATGCAAGGAATTAGGTCTTAAGAGAAACTGTGCATGTAACCTACTTTCCAATGGAGCTTGATAGCGCTCAACGGTTTTCCTCTGTCGAAAGTCATAACGCTTTCGAGTGTCTTCACCATCATCTTTCTCTTCATTTTCTTCTGATGAAACTACTGTACATTGACATAACGTTAAACTGTTTAAGTACTGTTGCAAATGATACTAAATTCAAAATGCACTCCACAGATGCCTATAGGTTTTACTATTACCTTCATGTTAACGACGATAGATCTGAAAACTGGCAAAACCTTACGACCAATTTATGCAAGAGACGTTCCAGAAATTACAAAACACAGAGGAGCGTACATATAGATACTGTTCTGTGCTCGCTGAAATTGCTGGGTGACTTCTCATCAGCCTTACTAACACCAATTCTGTCATCTTGCTTAGCTAAGGTGCAGCTCCTATGAAAACCGCTATTTCAGAAAGTCATTTCTTGTTATTTTGAGAAAGCGTTTCAAGGAAATGTTTTTAATATTCTATAGTGGTAAGACTAAGCATGGTAAGCTAGCTCCAAGCCCTAGCTCTGCCACAGATTACGTCAGCAATAATGGGCAAGTCTCAGGTTTGAACTTCCCCAATCAGAAAATAATGTCAAATGCATACAGTTTATGCCACTAGCTTCTGCAAAGTAACTTCATGTTTTTTTCATGAAGGATGGTAAGAATGCAAAACCCAGAGTATAATTACCTAGCAGGTTCCTAGTAACACCCTCTCACATTAATAGCTACACACCGGGTGAGGAATGTACATGCTCTGTTCACCTCCCTGCTCACTAAAATTAAGTACGCTTGATTCCTTGGAAAGCACTAAGCTTTATTTCTTCCCCCTAAAATGTCACACTGCTTTCTGAATGCAAGATAAGTTACACAAGATAACGTAGACAGCACATGGAAAAGTGAAAAATTATTTTGGCATCACTACTATCCCCAGTCCATGGTTCTCCAACACTCCTGTCACGAAGGCACGAGCTTTTCTGCTCCTCGAGTCCTTCCCCTTGTTCCACTCACTTTCTTTATACTAACACACCTTCCTCACTCCTTCTTGGCACACGTTTCATTCTAAAAGTATATTTTAGTTTTTTCCCAATTTAAAATTCCAGAGTTATCACTTTGACCACAAATGAACTGCCCCATACTCTTATTTCCCTTTCAACATACTATTTCTAATTACTTTCTACAAGTCTCTCCTGCCCAACACCTCGAGATCCACACACTTGAACCAAGCCATACAGTTCCTCCCTCTAGACTGCCCGTACCTTGTATTAAAGCTGCTCTTATTAAAGCCTTGACTTGATATTCTCCTAACTAGATCTCCAAATGAGTCAGCTGTCCTCCCTTACCAGTCAAATGTCCTCGGCACACTTGGTCGTTTCTTTTTGGTAATGCCTTGCTCTACCTGGGCTTCTTGAAGTCAGCCTCTCGCTGGACTCCTGCTGTGGCTCCAGGTGTTCTCTCACTGCTCTACGAGGAGGTCTGGTCACCGAGGTACGCACCCGGGAGCCACAGGCTAGGTCTGAACTAATGACAGGCTGAACAACAGGCCTAAAAACAGGCCACGGACTGTTCGCTGGCCTGATCGGGATTAGCAACAAGATCACCCCAGTGCTCATTAACACCTGGACATCTAGCTTGAACCTTTTTGTAGGTCTCCGTTGCCAGTCGTTAAGTCGTACACAGGCTGTGTAACACATACAAGATAACGCCCGCGCTGGAGATTGCATAAATCCCCTCTCGTTCAAGTTCTGATAGTCTGATGGTCAGACAGGTGACCAGACGCAGGGCACAGGCAGTACTGACCAGCAAACTATTTACATGTGACTGGCCCGTTTTATCCCCTTGCCCCTCTATTTTCCTACTCTTGTTCCTCACAAAGTCACCGGAACGCCTCCCGTGTTCCTGCCCTTAAGATCCCTTCAGTCCTGCGTGAACTGCTTTTCCCCTGCATCCCACAAAATGCCCCACTGCTGGGCAGTAACCCCCTAGTCCAAAAGGGGATATGCAGAGCTGCCCCCGATGAATCCTCCAGATAGGTTTCCCGCCCGGATGCTGGGGCTGAGAGCTCTGATGGGACGGACAGCCCTGGGAGAGGCCCAGACAGGGTGGCTGTTCCTCCTCGCTTTGATCTGGGTGTCTGCCATTGCACACCCACGCGCTCCTCCGGGCTTGTGCAGATAGGGCTTTGATGGACTGATGGCCTTGGGAGTAGCCCGGCAGGGTGTTATGCGGGCTCCCCCTCCTGCCGCTGTCTCTCTGAGCGAGTGTGCAGAGGAGGTCTGTCACAAAACCTAACACTGATCAGCTCAACTACTGCCGCATCCTTTTCTATCCTTAAGTACAGTCTCGCCCCATTCTCTTCCATCCAGAAATCTCCTACAAGGATTGTTGGACTGACTGCCTTAATCACAACTATCCTTCTCCTTAAAACCTTAGAGGTTCTTCCCCCTCACTTCAAACAGAAAGTTAATATGGCCTTTTACAATTTCACCTTATTCCTCATCTTATTTCCCACTGAGTGCCGGGATGACAGCTCCTAATTACAGGCCCAGACAGCAGCTCCCACCGACTACCTGCTAAACACAAAAATGAACACCACTATCTTCTCCCCTGCTGATCGTCACACTCTGGAGGAGCTTTCCATACTCATCTGGCAGCCTGCCTGCCTGCCTGCCTGAAAATTCTTGCTGCGCTGCTCAAAACCGTGAAAACTGTCATGCTCCTGCTGCAGCAAGATCACTCTTTCTCATTCTGAGGAATACTGTCCGTTTCTCTCTATTCCCACCCGTCCACAGCCATCTGTTGCCTTTTATCCTGTCGGCATTTTGGACAAGCACTGGTTTTTTTTCCTCCGAATACCTGTTCTGAGCTCACTACAGTGCAGCTCTAGAGTCCGTGACTATGGCTTGTAATGTCAATAGCAACACAGATTCTTTTAACAGAAGAAAAATACTCAGTAGTTCAGCTCATCTCAATTGTTTAAGACAAGGCTCTTGGCTAGAGCATAGTAAAAAAAATTTAAACCAGAACTAACCTACAATGCCACCTTGATTATCAGCTATTTCTTTGTCAGCTCTTTGGATTTCTTTCTTTCCTTGTGCATACATATCGAGGTTCTCCTAAATAAAAGAAACAAGAAGGATCAGTCACAAACATGCAGAAAACCTGACATGGGCATATTTAGTGCCTATACAGTAACATTATCAAAGCACTCCATGTACACAAAAGATTAAATTAAGGTACGGGAGAACAGGAACATCATTCTGGCACCCAGGATTGATAACAAGAATTTCTGCTCTAAAATAGGGTTTTGTACATGTGATAGTTAAATACTTAAATACAAAACCGAGTGTATCAATTAATCACAGGTTAATAATCCAAGAACCCAGGAAAAAGCAATTTCTAGCAGGTAAAAAAAAACCCCCAAAACCCACATATGGGCATTTGAGACATGAGGTACAAAGTACTATGGACAATTCTGGTTTCATTAAAAAAAAAAGAAAAAGTAATTTAGATCTAAGCAAAAACCTGTGAAAGCAGGCTATGAAGATGTTTAAAAAATGAAGTGCCTGTCATTCAAAAGGACAGTAGAACTTAATTTATTGAGCAAAACTAAGAGGAAATATGATTGCTGTATATAATTTTAACCTCAGTTCATCTAGGGACAGAGGACTTCTTAAGCTCACAGGCCAGGCTGGCACAAAACCAAACACAGATAAATCAGACATCGACGAATTCAGTTTTTAGTAAGATTTGCAGTGAAAACCCAAGCCCTGAAACAGCTGTTTGTAAAGAGCCTCCATTCAAAAATCAGAAGGCCATTCAGAAAGTGTAGTATAAGACATGTATTTCAGCATAGTACTGCTTTTTCATGTCTTCTGAAGATTTTTCCTCCACCCACCCTTCGAGTGTATCTGTAGCGTGACCATAACAGTAAGATGTTAAACTATAATTAGAGAGCAAAACCAAATGTTATTGTAGACTACACTATTCTTTGGAATAAGTTATTTCAGCCAAATTAAAATCGCAACTAAATAATTTCCCTATGTGGAATACACTACTTATACAAAAAGAGTAAAATAGATTAGTATCTCCTACATCGTGGAACACCCCAAGGTCTTCCATCATTCGCCGTCTACGCATCTTCTCCATGTCATCCATTTTTTGCAAGACTGCTTCTGCAGTACTACGACAAAAAGTTGACATGTAAGAACAAAGATAGGCAAGTACAAACAAAAATAGTTAAAACAGTACACATAATCAGCATGACATTTTAATAGAGTATGCACAAAGTAAGAGTCGTTGACGCTTAACCAAGTTTTTTAACACTACTTAAAAATCAGGTCAAATGTTTACTTTTTTAGAGAGAGAGAGTTAAGAACAAGCGATTGAGGATTTGCAGACACTGTTTTCGGGTTTATTTTCCCCTCTCACTCAACACAGTAAAAAAAAAAAAAAAAAGAATCTAATTTAGTAGGAAAAAAGAATTCTGAAGATCATAGTAATGTAACAGAAAGAAATTATAGCGGTTTTTAATAGCGCTTAAGTTGCTCTGCGTGATAGCATTAAGTCATGTTTAGTTCACAGCCTTCCTCAGACAACAGGTTGCTTATTCTTCTCTTAACTGTAATTTAAGTTTCATGTTGATTTCCCATGACTGTATATGCTGGAAAAAAACCCCATCCCGCTCCTGTTCCAGTTCACAAACTTTTCAGAAAACAAGGTCAATTTGGGCTTCACAAAGGTCATTAAGCCATGGACAGACAGGCAGAAACACTAGGACTACGTCACTTTGGCTGTATCCAACTTTCCTCAGTATCTCAACTCAACCGAGCATTAGACAAATATTCATAAGCATGCAAGAAAAGTTAATGAAAAATGAAGGCGCTTCTGATGCTAAGAAAATCGATTTAGAGGGCAAGTTAAATCTCCTGAAAGTCACACCGTAAAGTGAGTGTTTTGGTTCACAAGACAACACATAAACCCACCCAGCCCGGACATAGAAGGTGCTCTAGTATGAAGATCTCTCTGCAGCTGGCAATCACAAAATGAAGACACCGGGGGCCAATTTAAACATTGGCTGTGCCCAAACTCTTTACACGTGAAGCACTTCCCAAATACATCCTCACACACACACACACACACTCTCCAACCTGGAAGTCTTAAACGGCCACAAGCATCTATTTCCAAAAGACTCGGGTTAAACAGCTTGGCTGCGAAGGACAAAGGCCCACACGTTACCTAAATCAGTGTATTAACAATAATTACAGGACATACTGGCACAGGCAGAGGCAGAGGCAGAGGCAGAGGAGGACACCCTACCTGACCAACAGCAATGGAATGTTAGCAGAGGTTGCTTAACAACATCCTGCAAGTTCCGAGCCGTGCGACCCTGGTGGGACTCTGCAGTGGAGGGCACCTGAGCCCAGCAGGTATCACAAGGCCATATCCTATATGTAGTCTCAGCCTAACCACTGAATACATTTAGCTCTTGCTACCAGGAACAGTAATACCTTTTTCTGTTGTCAAAAGAAGGAGAAAGGTGCTAGCTGATACTATGCCATAGCACAAAGGCTTGCTAGTAAGGCTCATTTTAGTAGCTTTGCAAGATGATGACAAAAATCTCACTCACTTTGGTATAAGTTTGTCAAATAAAACAGATTGATTTGTAGTGGTGTAATGGCTTTGTCAAAGCCTGCAGCTTCGGCGGACCTCCAAATCCCCATTTTCTTCATGGACTTGTTCTGCAGCTTTTGCATCAGCTCTAGTCTTCAGTGTCCTGTTGACTAAAATACGTTAATGGATGAAATATTTTGAGACAGAACATATGTTATTCCCTTTATTTCACCGTTATTCTAGTAAAATGTAAAAAAAACCTGCCGTGGATTTTTTCTTTAAATACTGAATTAGAAGTTATTGTCACGACCACAGCATTCAACTTAAATGACTTATGTTAAAAGCACGACTTGTACAGCAACTTTTTATTAGTCTAGAAAGCCAGTCTGATGAAAACAAACACGCAGTTTTTGTTTCATGCAGGAGGCAAGTTCATTCCAGTTACTTCTTTCTGGAAAAGTGAAAACAAGAAATAGGTCTCTCGAAGGTGTTTTCACTCCATTCATGTAAAATCGTATCTGATAGTTTGTTTTTTTAAAAAATGTTTATGTGGGAAGTCTCTTCTTAAGATGCATAGTTTTAGTACACTGTTTAAGCATACATCACTTTCATTTTCTGCATGGTGACACAAAAGCTCTAGAAGATAAGAAATGTCTCCAGATAAACGCCCCAATATCAAAGAGCTCAAACGCTTGCTGCTTTAAAACAACATCTGCCCAGTACTTACCACGCAGCAGCCTTTGCCACAGGTTCGTTACTTGCACTATGTCCTGGGTTTGCATGGCAAAGTTTTGGTAGCGGGGCAGGGCTACAGGGGGACCCGCGCTGGAGCTGTCTATTCCTGAAGGACTGCACCCCGTGGAAGGGACCCACGCTGGAGCAGTTCCTGAAGGACTGTGCCCCGTGGGAAGGACTCGTGTTGGAGACGCTGGTGGAGGACTGTCTCCCATAGGAGGGACCCCACGCTGGATCAGGGGAAGAGTGTGAGGAGTACTCCCTCTAAGGAGGAAGGAGTGGCAGAGACATGTGAGGAACTGATCACAACCCCCATTCCCCGTCCCCCTGTGCCGCTGGTGGGGGGAAAGGAGGGAGAGAAATCAGGAGTGAAATTGAGCCTGGGAAGAAGGCGGGGGGTCGTGGGGGTGGGGGAAAGTGTTTTAAGATTTGGGTATATTTCTCCTTACTTAACACTGATTTTTTGGGAGCCAAGTTCAATAGAGTGACCAAAGACAATCCTTCTCAGAAACCAGGCTAAAAAGGAATCCTAAGGAATTATCACTACTTACCTTCTTTCTATTCTTCTTTTTTTGGGTCTGATTTCGGCTTTGCCAACTGCCTACGTTAAGAAAGAAGACAGAGAAAAGGAGAAAAGAATTGTTGTATTACAATTTTTGTATTATAGCATATCATATCGTATTGCATTGTATAGTTCCCCCTCAAGACTGGGGAACTTCACCAAGTTTACAATCCGGTGCTCCACATCATGCAAAAAAAAAGCCTGTGGACCACAAGGATTCAGATGTCTGCTGCATACCGTATGCACAATTCCATAAGGACAGACATTTCCTAACCTGCTAACCTTGAAGTCTCAACAGCACAAATAACATCTCAGTAATCAAAGCGGAGGAGAGATCTCAAAGGAGTTGGGAAGATACACATGTTTTTTATACAAGCAGAAGACTTTTACTAAGAAGAGGGATTCCAGTTCTAAGATACTGGCACTGGTATTAACATAATCGTATCCCTCTGCAGATTTTTAGCTGTAGGTGTATCGTGATGTGACTCGTGCATGCTTTCACTTTTCATTCTAGAAATTGAACAGAGATTGAACACCTGGAAATACAATACCTTGTAAAGTGTCTTCGATTGACGTTTTCACTTAATATTTCCATGCTTTTGTCAAAGCTAGAGTCTGAACAGGGCGGCATGTTTTTTCTCATTGATCTTAAAGAGTGTCCATTGAAACATCCCATTTTGCCAGAGGAAAAATCCTAGGGAAAATAAAAAAGGAAATAAGAATGTATTTATCTGAACCACATGTATTGAGTTAAGAAGGAACTTCTGCCTCCTTTAGGCAAGTTTATTCTGTAACACTCCTGATTCAATAGCGGTGCAACTAACAGCAGGTAACTTGTACACCAGGAAGGAGCTCTCAGAAAAAAAGCCCAACTTGCAAAGCTAAAGCTCCCCTCTGCCACACTCTTCTTGTGGACAACTTGAGCTTAATATCCTTTGAAAAAGTTATTGCGGCAAAGCCTGTCAGATAAACTTAGTGTTTCATTAAAAACCCCCAAATCTTTTATTTCAAAAGTTGGTTCAGAGGAGCAGTCAAGCTTGACTTTGCATGTTCGGGGATTAAAATCTAGTTAGGAGAGTTTCTCTTCCTCTCTCTGTTCCATTGATAACTGCATTCAGAGGCACATGAAAAGATTTCCTTCAAGAGGATGGTCTTTATCCCCGGGAAACCAAAGGGAACTCAAGATACACTTTTTTATGGCTGTTGATCTTGTTCACATTGGCATTTCTGCAAGGAGGGTGAGTACTATCACCTTTCCTATGTGAGGGGGAAAGCTATACCCATGAGAGGGGGCTTGTTCAGTTTGTTCAGCCAACCCAAAGTTTCATTAGGAGTACGCCAAACTAAGTCTCACACCGAAAAGGGCAGAAAACAGACCAGATTCTTTCACTTCTTGACACTAACTTTACCAAGAGGTACTTCCATTAGTAGCTGATGGAGATGATAACAGAAGCGTGAAGAACGCGGCTACAGGAGAGCAATGACGCACACGCAATGCCCTTGCAGTGCCACACAGCGAGAGCTGTGGCCGCCCGCTGCTGGAGGGTCAGCCCTGAGCCACAGAGCTGGGCGATCCTGACGGTCTTCTCTTCAGACAGCCTTGAACAAGTCATCCCCAACGTTCACCGCACAACTGGCCGTGAGAAGACAGACCTTCCGACGAGGAGGATTTCAATCACCTTTCCTTCATCGCTCGTTTTAAAGAGCGCCTCGCTTCCTGCAGTTCTCCAAGCTGGTGGAGCGAGGCCTCGTGGTATGCTTCCCATATCTGGCTTTAAGTTGGGGCATCTGAGATGAAACCCCTGAAGCTATTTTATAGTTCTCAGATCCAGCGTAGATGGATGTAACAAGACCTAAAGCTTAATGACAGGCAGTCTGGTCTGTCAGAGTCACTTTTCACATTCTTCCTCTCAAAGGTTTAAGAAAGAAATTGTAACAGAAAGCCTGTCAACTTATTTTTAATTTGTCAGAGCCCTACATTTATTTGAAGGCAGTTTTTGTGCACACTCACACACAGGAGTATAGAAAGACTTAAACCAATACTTTCAGCATTCGCCACTGAGACAACTAGAAAAAACCCCTAGACCAAGAAATAATCTCACCTGCAAACGTACTCATAGTATTCCTACAGCTGGATGCCTATGGCTTAGACATCGTCCTACAAAATGTATAGGCATGCCTGGGAACTGCCTATAATGTTGGGTTATGCGATTAAAGGCTAATCTGCATAAACAAAAGGCAGCGGGGAAGCACGGGTGGGCAGAGGCACCCCAGTAACACAGCGCCAGGGGAACAGCCCGGCCCCGCTCCTTGTGAGGCCATCGCTCAGCCCAAGGCCCAGCTCCAGGGTGAGGGACCCCCCCAGCGGTGCAGGCAGGAGAGCCCTTGGGGTCACCGAACAGACCAAGTGAGGGCCTCTGCCTAGAATACGACTCGCTGGGGGATGCCCATCATCACAGCCTGTCCTGGCTTCTCCCCACACAGGGGAAACAGCCGTGTACTACTCCCTCTCTCGTCAGGGCAGGTAAAGAGCAGGCCTCCTCTGCTTTGGCCAACCTCCAGGACTCCAACCTAGCAATTTTCCTAACTTCCTCACTGCAATATCCCCTGAAGATGAGGCCCTTGTTCTACCCTCTGCAATCCACGCAAAGGAATCTCCTTTACCCCCTGCAGCTAGGCCATTTTTAACCCTTTCCCCAACTGTAGCCTAGGATAGCGGCTTCTACGAGGGACTGGAAAACCCTTATAACACTGGAACTGTAGGAATGTAAAATTCTCACACTGGGTTTTGAAAGAATTTCAGAAAAGTAGGTATTAGTATTTTATCCTTGATGAGCTTTATGTCAACCTAACTTCAGGTTTCGAGTCATCACTGCTAGAAATAAAGGTTCTTTTCAGGTTCCTAATAACTGAAAACATGCAAAACCCAAAACCCAGCCCCCAAATCCATCGTAACAACTGTTAAGACATTAGGAACCAACAGTACTAGCAGGCTGTTAGTGGGCTATTTTCAAATTCAACAAGCCCTTTTAAATTAAAGATGAGGAAGAGAACCAAAATCAAGAACAGCAGCCTACACCAGCTGCGGCAACACAGCAGTCAGAGTCCATTACAGGTTGAATTCTTTCACAAGCTTTATATCCTTCCCATAAATTGTTTTAATTGGCATTGGTTAACTGACTTAATTCACACGTAGCAAGGCAACGTCCTGTTTCAGTATTAACAAAATTGAAATTAGACTTACTTTGAGCTCATAGTAATCCACAATCACTGGCTGTGTGAGAATTTCCTTGGCTTTATCGGCACACGTCACCTGTTGCTCTTCTGCCTGAGAATGTGTCCCACGAGTCGTACGGCGTACCCACGAATCTGGAACGACACAAGTTTCTTAAAGTCAGCATTTCTGTTTATCTGGAACACAGTGTCGGCGAAGTATCCTGTACCTGGAATACAGTCGCTTTCTGCGATGACAGAGACAGGATTTCTACCATTTTTTCACTGAGAAATGCTTGACTTTCACTTACTTTCTGGCAAAAGTCACTGCTCCGTAACAATTAGACACAAAAAAAAGCACTAGAGGAAAAAGGCAGGGTAAAACCAGGAAAAAAAATAGAGTCACATTGCCATTAACAGCACTGCTCGGTAACACTCCAAAATAATTAAGGTTAAGGAAACACATCTTCCATTGCAAACATTAGGACGTAAGTCTTGTATTCTGCAGGGGACTCTGGGCCCATGCCGCTTGAAGTACAGCTTTTTAACCTACGCTGCTCAGGACTGGGACGATACTCATACAATAAAAGAAGGTCAACGATCGTTTTGCAATTAGGTACCATTTGAAAAACAAACTGCAGAATCAAGAAACCAGCAGCTGCAGAAAAACACGACTTTGGCTTGCGTAACTAGAGGGGCAGCATCCTTATGCAGGAAACGCTGTGTGCTGATTTTGGAGAGACACTGCAGAAATAACAGAACTAAAGAAGGCTAAAGCCTAACAAATAGTGTAATCCTCAGGAAGAAGAACCACCTAAATAACCTGTTTGACCTTTCACTTACCGTTTGAATCTCCGTCTTCAGAACTTTCTGCTGTTTGGTGATCTGGCATTTCGCTCTCCTCTCTTAGGCCTGAATGTTCAGGAAGCATGATACTCTTCTCAGAAGCAGATTTAGGCACAAGAACTCTCTCTCTCTCATTTTCTGTCCCAGATGTATTTTCATTCCCATTTTTCTGTCGTTCCTGAAGTACATTTTCATTTTCTTCCATAAAAGAATCCTGTGTGGACTCAACTTCAGCGTGATCCATGTTAGAAAAGCCTTTTTCTGGAGTCTCTTCATCACTCTCAACTTCATTTTGGTCTTCGGGAACTTTATTCTCTTTATTGAACTGGAAATTCCTCCTCTTGGTTGCGATACTTGAAGACCCTTTGTTCTTTCTGCGTTTTCTTTTTGACACATCTACAAAGAGGTATCAGAAAAAGTAATCCAAAACATTACCAAAACCAGTTCTTCCTTCAAAATCCAGCATCCTCATCTTACTTGACTTAACAAGGAAAAGGATCAAAGGAGCTCAAGTACTATCATCTGTCTCCCTACGTATGTCTCGAGAAAGTCTTGCAAAAAACTTGCAGGAAGACAAACTGGCAGTGGAAACATTGACAACTCTCCAGGCAAATACTGTATTGCCTAAGAACCTTTATTTAGATTGCTCCGTTGCAGGGGGAGTTGGTTGGTTGTTGGATTTTTTTTTTTATTTTCTTTTTGGATGGTGCTAAAGATGCCATAAAATTAGCTACAGTATTATTCCAGTGATTTGTAGACTTCATATTCATGCACCTTCAAAATTAAAGGCAACCATGATAAAATGAAGCAAATAAAGAGTCTTGAGGAGGACCTAACCCCTTTCCTCCATGCTCCCAGCAGCCACCGAAGCCAGTGGGGGTCCCAGAAGGGCAGGAGCTGCAGGGCTCGGGCTGAGCGGCACGGAGGATCCTTAGGAAGGCTTTATTGCTCTGCCACGGGGATATTAGTGTTTCTGGCTAGCTGACAGCATGTGCAGCGAGTGTAAACATCTGGCTCCAGCAAAGAGATGCAGACGAGGGAGGGCAAGTTATGCACGAGAGAAACAGGGTCCTTGCGATAGCACCCAGCTAGGCAAGGGCTGTCTCAAGGGCTGTCTCCAGCAGATGTGAGCAGAACCGGGTGCGAGGGCCCGCAGCACCCTCAGGGAGAAGCGGGCATGGGCAGAGGGAGATGCAGCCATCGGTGGGAGGATGGTGGTTTTGCAGTGGAGCAGGGCGCTTGCCCCGGTGCCTCTGCAGCCTCTTGGCTGGCTCATCCCAGGGCCTTGGGAGGTGGTGAGAAAGGCTTGAAAATGCACCACTGGGGGCACCTTAGGGGTCTGAGGAAAGAGCCCAGAAGCAGTATTGAAGATATTTGCAGTACCACTTTGGATCGTGGTGTGGTTTGCATCCAAACAGCAGCCATTTGGCAGGGGACCGCGGGGAAAAAGTGGGTAAAGAGCGCCCAGGCCTCTGCTGTCCAGCTCTTTCTGAGCAGACCAGCTGTTCACGCTAGTTCAGGCTTAATTCGTGCTCTGGGTTCATTGCCACAATCTTTCAAAACTCCGGTCTAACCCCGTATGTTGGCACCGGGATTGAACTTCTTGACTCCCTGACTGACGAGTCAGCCGAATCTTCCTCCGCCCTGTGGCGAGCAAAGCCGCGCCCAGGCTCCCGGCTTCGCAGCTGGCACAGGGCGGAGGAGGGAAGAACGGGGAGAGGAGATCGTCCTCGGACTCGAAGGGGTTTAAACCCCCCTGCGGGCCGGGGGGGTGTGTGTGTGTGTGTGTGTGTTTGAGGGGAGCACGCAGCAGTCTAACTTCGAAGTTACCCCCGGCTCTCCTTCCACCCTGGCTCCCCCACGTTGCTCGGAGCCCGCCGCCCCCGGCAGGCGATGCCCCCCGGCCGCGGGGACAGCGCCGGCCGCTCGCCCGCCGCCGCCAGACAACAGGGAGGCGAGCGGGGCGGTCGCCGCCGCCGGGCCCGGCTCGGCCCGCCCGCCCCCGCCGGCCAGGAGCCGCCCTTACCCCGGGGAGGCGCGGGGCGGCGAGAGCGCTGGCGGTGCCCCGTCCCCGCCGGGAGAGCGCCTGGCCGGTTCCCCGGGGGCAAGCGCGGGCGTGGGGGGAGCACGCCTGACGGCGCCGCTCCGCCTCGCCCCCTCAGCCCGCGCCCGCCTGCCGCCCTCCCGCCTGCCGCCTTCGCTCACGACCGCGCCGCCATCTTGCGTCTCACAAACTACTGCACTTCTTCTGGGGCGGGGGGTGAGCCGGGAACTCCCGACGCCGCCGCCCGCAGCGCCCACTCGCATCCTCCCGGCGCCTCGCTGCCCCGGGGCGGGTGCGCGGGGAGGCCGGGCAGCGGCGGCCGGTGCCTCAGCCTCCCTGGCAGGGAGCGGGGGCCGAGCCGCTCCGCCGCCCCGCCCGTCAGGCGGCGGACACCAGCCAGAGGGCGGCCCGGCCCCGCCGAGGCAGCGGGTGGCTACCTATCCCGGCGCCGCAGCGCCTCATCCCGGGGGCCACCGGCGGCTCGTCGTCCTCCGGTCGGGGGAGGTGCCGGCGCGAAGCGGCTGCGGCAGGGAGGCACGGGGATGACAGGCCGGGAGTTCCCAGGTGGCAGCGGCGCCCTCGCAGCCCGCTCCTCTGCCGCCAAACCTCGGCTCCGCGTAGAGCCTCCCGCCGAGCACCCAGGCGGGTTTTAAGGACGGCGTCGTCTCCAGCCCCGTGAAGGCTTTTTCTCCGACGCCAGCCCCGAGTTTCCCTCGGGCGTCCCGAGCTGTCGCTGGGGGAGGACATTGCCGCAGGGTCCAGATCCCCAAACCAGGGACGAGCGACAAAGTAACGGCTCTGAGGAAAAAACCTCACCATCTCCCCCCACCCCCCGCCGCCCCTTTTTTTTTTTTTTTTTTGTTTAGTTAGAGAATTTGGAGAAAGGAGACCCTTCACTACATACCTAGATACTTAAGTATTTAGTTTTAACTCCCAGGGCATACTTCTCAGAAATGCTGTGTTTCTACATTCTGTTTCTTTCATCCCTGTTTGCCATTTTGGTTCAGACACTAAAATACGATTTGTTTCCCTGAGAGAGAAAATGAAGATGTGGCTTGTGGGAACCGTTAAAGAGTTACCAGTTGGTCATGGAAGACCCAAGATTTACGCAATTAGAATTAAAAAACCAAAGCCCCTGTAGAGGTACAGTATCCTGTCCAGACTAGTGACAGGAAGGAGTTTGAGCAAAGCTTTGAAGAGCAAAAGTTTTCATCCCAGGATTGTTTCTGGTTCTTCCTTTCCACAGTCACTCCTGTTCAGTTTTCCCAACAGTTACCTGGGGAGCACGGCTAACAAACTGCTCCCACAGTCCCATCAAAAATCAGTGACAGCAGCCAAGGTTAATGAAGAATAACCTTAATTCCTTTATTATATTTCCAATGTAGTATGCATTCATGTGTAAATTTCCAACATATTTGTTCTTCCCCCTGGGCTTGCCTTCACTGTGAACCAATACACCAAGAGTAGGAGTAAGCTGCTCACAGACAAATCTTAAAGTCTTAAGACTCATGCTGGTTTTTAAGAGTAAGGTTGTTAATGATCAAAATTATACTGTGATTAATAAAATAGAGAAGACAAAAAACCCCCAAAAAGGTGATTTCATTTGTTATTGATACCCATACAAACAATACAGATAAAAGAAAAAATTCTGCATAGTACACAAATGTTTGGACAAAGACTAGAAAGAAACAAAAAAAGAAAACTGAAACATAGGTAAGAACCCAAACACACACAGAAGGATTGCACAGTTCGGCGTTCAGTATCACCAGACCTTGTGTACGTGAGGTGATGGAACAAAACAGCAATGTATGGTGCCACATCTTTTATCGCAACCAATAGAAAATGTTATTGTCATAAGATAGGCAAAGTTTTTTAAAAAACAGTAACTGTCAGATTAACTGAGAGAAATTTTCTCTGCTGGTTTGAAGATGCATACATCTTCACAATGGGGTATTGCTTTGCTTGGACTTAAATATTTTTATCACCAACAATGTATTCACTTTTATGTACTAAACAGATAAAATTTTCTCCAGGTAACTAGAAAACTATTTACAAGTTAATTCAGCTACAAGCCACCTAACCTGCAACTAACAATTGACATTCAAATGCTATTCTCCAGTATCAAGAAGATTGTCATTATTACGAGCAAGACTAAACTTTACCTTAGAAAGTTAACAGCAGTAAATTTTGCTTTGTTTCAAGTTAGGTTTTTTGGACAGGCAAAAATATGCCATAGCAAAAGTTCTTAAGTTTGTGGAGTGTTTCTCCTACATACTTTCTTTAGGTTGTTAATTCTGTGAAAGCCCCTTGAGGTGCTATCACACAATTAAAAAAGTCCACCTCTCAACTGCATTGAGAGGTTTCTAAAGGATTTACTTTTCAGGTACCAAAATGAGACTTGGTTTAAAACCTTCATGTAAGATGCGATGGACTCTACAGCACCACAGACTAGTTCAGAACAACGTATTCCCCCAAGTTGGAAAACGATGAGAAAAAGTTTATCCTTTTCTGTTAAAGAGAGCTACTGCAGTTATCTGGGAGATGTTCGGGTCTGCAGCGTTCCAAAGGCAATCACAGCAGTATGTCACATAAAATATATATAGGACGAAAATATCAAATAAAAGCAGTTAAAGGACTTTATTAGAGCTTTCTTAACAAATTTAAAAATGTATTTGTTTAACATCTGTAGAAGTAATCTTTATTGAATTAATTATGCGCAGATAACAACATGCAGTGAAAAGAAAACATTAGACGAGAAGTATGTGGAAATCAACACCGAGCATAACTGAAGGCTGCAATTTCTTTCTTCATTTCCTAATAAGAAAAAAAGACAAACTAGCAGTCAGCATGAACAAAAGCTTAAGAACCCTGTTTATTTCTTCATAAAAAATAACAAAGGATCTGTACACACATACCACTGGTAGTAAGATTTAGCAAATACATGCGCTAGCACCACCGTAACATCTTTCTATACCCACTGGCTTCAAACACATGCTTATGTGTCCCAAATAGACTACAGAGACTGCGTGGTTCTGTATCAAGAGACTATGGAACCGTATCGACAGCGGTTCCAACAGTTAGAAAGAGGAGACAGTTCCTGAAAAGGCACAACTAAAAGCTGGAAACATTCTTTTCTGCACTCGGAATATTTACTTGTTAAAGTCTTATCTCTTCATACAGTAGAGCTTGCTCCTGACTGACCTGCAGTGTCACTCTGAAGAGGAGATTTTTTTTTTTGTTAAAGCTAAAGGTAGAAGTAGCAAACAAAGAAATCAAGTCTCAACTTTCAATGCTTCAAGCCACAAAACCTCACAAGCCCCAAGATAACATTAATAAATGCCTTCTCATGCTAAACAACATCATTATACTAGATGAGAGATGGGCCCATTTTTCAGGAACGGCCTCCCTGAATCCAAATAATCCTCCCTGTTGCACAATCAGAACAGAACATCGGTTCTAACTCCTTCTCTGATGTGGAAGAAGAGATCCAGATGACCCGAGCTGAAGAGAAGAGGCTTCCTCTTTTTTAAGGCAGGCTGAGAGGCATAAAGAATTTTCTCTATTCTCAGTCACAAGCATCTCAAAGACAAAGGGATTCAAGGATCTTGAATCTGACAACTGACTCTCCAACCTATCTCAATCGACTCAATGCTGGGAATGCCTGACTGGGACCACGGGCATCTCCGGAAGACTTCTGACAACTCAGAAATCCTCTCTTAGCGGAAAAGAACAGAGAATTTGACTCATTAACATGAAACCGTCAGAGGCAGAAATCTCCCCATGTGTCAAATTAAAGATGCTCGAGCCATGCTTGTTAAAAAGAGATTATGGTGAGACCAGAGAAAAGTCTCAAACTCTTGTTAGGTTTCATACCTAATTTCTTTTCAGGAAGGGAAGGACTACTCTATGAAGTGTTACCGTGTCTGACTGCCTGTAAGGGGAGAAAGAGGAAGCAACAGACTGGGGAAAGCACCCTCCTTATGTAGCCCCCCCCAGCCCTAAAAAGGGTCTGGAGAAGGACTATTGACAGACTGAGGTTAACTGCTTTGAGAGGGCTGTGTGGGTGGACCCATTGTCTTCCAGTTCAAGCCATTTCCTGCTGAAACTGCCAACGATTATGCCAAATACAACAATGGGTTTGCAATATGGATAAACCTCTTCCAGACTGAAATGAAAAAGCCTCGTAACACAGGCAACTAAGCAGTAAAGAGTAACGCTAAGGAAGCGTGATGTCCAGAGTGCACACGTACACATGCCTAAGACACACATGCATAACAGTGATAGAAAGTGCTGTAAGAAAAAAAAAAAATTACCTGCACTAATTCAGTTTTGTCATAATCTTCCCGATGTTGGTATATGGACTGACTCAGAACAGCGTACAGTTTTTCCATGCAAAATATAGTGAACTTTTTAGTTACTGCCGTGACATAACGCAACAGTTGCTGAAGAAAAAAAAAAAAAGGAAACTACAAGTTTGGAATAGTGCAAGATCCTTTGAATAGGCTCTTCATGTTTTCAGAAGCTAAACAATAACAATACAACACAAACGACATCCTACTTTCTTATTTTATGAAACATGAGTGACACTTCAGAGAACAGACGAAACATCTCACAAGATTTAACTGAAGAAAAGGAGTTACTTTTTCATACTTCAGAGAAAAGGAAAGCTTAAATTTCAGACAGTATTTTATTAGTCATCAATCTATCACATCAACAATCCTAATCGCGAATCAACTGCTTCCAGAACAGCAGGGAATGACACAATCCACTTTGTGGTAGAGTTGCTGCCACAGCAAAGCCACTGTTCCATTTTATTAGAGAAACTGTTGCTGCAATGCAGGGCACTGTAAAATGGATCTTTGGAAGCCAGGCTACAAATCTTCTGGATCCAGCTGTGCCAGCTGGAAACAGAAGCAGCCTTGGGTGCTCACCTTTACCCATTAGCTGAACGTGTAGTGTGCCTACAGCTCTGCTGGCAGAACACACTGCTCAAACGTCTGAAGCAGCTCAGGGAGCAAAGTTACCTCAGTTGGCTCCTGCCTTTAAACTGACGAGTGGATAAACTAGCAGAGTGACTCTGCCTGTAGCAAATTACCAATCTCGCACACAGTCCTTTCTGTTACCAAAGATGCGAATGCAATCATCTCTGGGAACACGACAGTGACAAACTAGCGGCAGCACCTTCTTCCACTGCTGGGGCTATTCAGTGCCTGTGTGTTGTGTGAGGCTGTGAAGATGTAGCTTAAGAGAGCAGCCATACCAAAGGAAAGTATTACTGCCTCACAACTGCCTGTCGTCAAACTCTGCCTCCCTCAGATCAACTAGCACAAAAGCTGAGTATTCCCCTCAACTTCATTCTACACAACCCGCAGATAAAACGCACAAAACCCACGCAGCGTGCTTTCAGCTGCTGCAAACAGAAAAGGCAGGATGCGACAGAGGTGTATGGTCACCATCCCGTGTGAAACGATTTCTAATTGCTGCCACATAGATGACCGCATGCGTTTCTACACGCTCATAAAGCTCTAGGCCTATTACCAAGCAAATAAACGAACAAAAACCCCCAAACAAAACCAAGCAGCTACATTTTGGAGGTTCACCTAGCTTATTCACTGCAGGTGAATCCTACAGAGGCTCTCTGGTACGAGCAGCTAGTTCCAATGGCATCCATGTTGATGAAACAAATTTTCCAAAAGATGCGTTTCATGACTGTAGCTCTCAGAGCTGAAACATATCTAAGGGCTCTACTGTACCATTTCCACAGTGGGCAGTAACTTTGGAGCACACACTGTTAGCACCCTGACTCTCTGAAAAACCTGTGTGGCTTCTCTACACACAGAAGCAGACATGAACAACAACAACCCCCCCCCCCCCCCCCGCCCCCGAAATCTGCTTCCTTAGGAAGCCAGCTTTAAAAAGTTGGTTTCACCTCCACAAATTAGGTCACAGCTTAAAAATGTGACAGAAATTGTGTTGGCAAGCCCCTGCACCGCATGGGATTCCTATCTGGTCCCATTCTCCCCACACAGGGGAAACAGCCGTGTACTACTCCCTCTCTCGTCAGGGCAGGTAAAGAGCAGGCCTCCTCTGCTTTGGCCAACCTCCAGGACTCCAACCTAGCAATTTTCCTAACTTCCTCACTGCAATATCCCCTGAAGATGAGGCCCTTGTTCTACCCTCTGCAATCCACGCAAAGGAATCTCCTTTACCCCCTGCAGCTAGGCCATTTTTAACCCTTTCCCCAACTGTAGCCTAGGATAGCGGCTTCTACGAGGGACTGGAAAACCCTTATAACACTGGAACTGTAGGAATGTAAAATTCTCACACTGGGTTTTGAAAGAATTTCAGAAAAGTAGGTATTAGTATTTTATCCTTGATGAGCTTTATGTCAACCTAACTTCAGGTTTCGAGTCATCACTGCTAGAAATAAAGGTTCTTTTCAGGTTCCTAATAACTGAAAACATGCAAAACCCAAAACCCAGCCCCCAAATCCATCGTAACAACTGTTAAGACATTAGGAACCAACAGTACTAGCAGGCTGTTAGTGGGCTATTTTCAAATTCAACAAGCCCTTTTAAATTAAAGATGAGGAAGAGAACCAAAATCAAGAACAGCAGCCTACACCAGCTGCGGCAACACAGCAGTCAGAGTCCATTACAGGTTGAATTCTTTCACAAGCTTTATATCCTTCCCATAAATTGTTTTAATTGGCATTGGTTAACTGACTTAATTCACACGTAGCAAGGCAACGTCCTGTTTCAGTATTAACAAAATTGAAATTAGACTTACTTTGAGCTCATAGTAATCCACAATCACTGGCTGTGTGAGAATTTCCTTGGCTTTATCGGCACACGTCACCTGTTGCTCTTCTGCCTGAGAATGTGTCCCACGAGTCGTACGGCGTACCCACGAATCTGGAACGACACAAGTTTCTTAAAGTCAGCATTTCTGTTTATCTGGAACACAGTGTCGGCGAAGTATCCTGTACCTGGAATACAGTCGCTTTCTGCGACGACAGAGACAGGATTTCTACCATTTTTTCACTGAGAAATGCTTGACTTTTACTTACTTTCTGGCAAAAGTCACTGCTCCGTAACAATTAGACACAAAAAAAATGCACTAGAGGAAAAAGGCAGGGTAAAACCAGGAAAAAAAATAGAGTCACATTGCCATTAACAGCACTGCTCGGTAACACTCCAAAATAATTAAGGTTAAGGAAACACATCTTCCATTGCAAACATTAGGATGTAAGTCTTGTATTCTGCAGGGGACTCTGGGCCCATGCCGCTTGAAGTACAGCTTGAAGTTGGGCAGCATTATAGATGCAATTTTAAGGGAATATTTGCCGGAGAAAAAAATTGTCCGTAAAGACTTACACCTCATATGCTTTCTGATGCAGTTAACCTTGTTTAAAACAAACTTTGCACTTTTGCCTTCCAGAAAAACCCACCGTTCCTTGTATTCACGGAGTGCAGCACGAAGCACGTGGGTGAAGTCAACGGCAAAATTCCCAGTCATGCCAGTGAGACCAGGAAACTTCACACCACGTCATGCGTTTTAACTGAACGAGATCCAAGTCCCTTTGTTCTTTCATGTCCTTTTCACAGGAAAAGTGAGGAAATAAGGATCTCTCCCTGTCTATTATTATTGCTTCCCTAATTTTTCCCCTTTCCCCCTTCGGCTGGAAATCACAGTAAGAGGTGGCACAGAGTTCAACGTTTGAGGGCAGAGAAGGGAAAAATACTGTTTCGTATAACTAAAAACTAGTTGAGTATTCAGAAACTGCCATGGACAACATTTTTGCCTCCGAGAGGTAGCAACTTGGGAGCCATGAAATGTCGGTTGGGCCATCAGGGCCAGTGTCTTTCAATGTAAACCAACCACTGCACTTGAACTTCAGAACCATATTGAATGAACAACCTCTGGATTTATCTCACATTTTGAAACAAATTAAAAAACGTAACGCCTCTGGCATGAAGAACCAGGCATCAGAGAAACCTGTTATGTCACAAGAACAGAGAAGGTAGCGGTGACTTTAGCACCTTCTCCAAGGAAGTCTGAATAAAATGCAACTTACTGTTAGAGCGGGGTGTACTGGCATCTACAGGTGCTGCTGCTATCTTCATTTTTTCATTACACTTTGGGTCTGTTTTCGTACACCCAGGAACGGAGTTCTGCTTTGGCATTACACGGTAGTAAGAGGGAGCATACTTTGAAGAGCTACAACCTTGCAATAAAGAACAGATAGCAAAGAATTGTGTCTTGCGTTGTTGGTTACAAATCCTGAGACAAGCCTTAAGATCCTTCGTATCAAAAAACCATACCTCTTTTCTTACGAGATTCTTGAATTTCTTCACAGCGTTGTTCAAAGTCTTCATCTATTTCTTCCCTCACTATGGCATACGCAGTATCTCTCAAAGTACAAGCTCTGTGCCTAATGAGACGATCTGCAATTTTACAGTCAGACCTGAGTATTTTCTAACAGCCAACAAAATCCTTTGATTACTTGGAAAGATTTTGCTCTTGTCATAGGTAGGTTCTGAAAAGTCATCTCAGTGAATATTTTCAGCGTAACAAGATAAAAGTTAATTATTAAAGCAAAAGCACTAGTTACTGATCAACGCTTCTATCACAATTGCATGCCCAAGTAGTTTAATGCTACAACATTTACTTCCTGGCAAGAAATGCTCTCTGTTGATGTTTAAAATGATCTGATCCCAGGTCTACTGTCCACAGATGACATTTATCAATTTATACCTTTCAAATTGTTCCAAATTAGGGATAAAAACACATCCTCACCTCCAGGATCTTTATCTGGGTTGTACTCTAAAGCATTGCTACAGATTAGATCGATGTCTCTTAAAAAGTCTCCTGCAGTTAGGTACTGGTGCAAGTCAATCTTAGAGAGAATTGCCGACAGGTCCATGGGCTGTTTAATAACTGCGTCATAATCAGGTACCTACAAATGAAATGTATGTGCTCAGAGATTTAACACAGTATCTACCAAAATTCATTCTTTTAATAAAGTCAAATAAAGGACTTAAAACCCCCAAATATTTATGGCACCTCCAAAGATGTGGAAATTAACCAGTTAGGTTCTTGAAAACAGAAGGGCTATTTCAACTGGCTTTGAAGAGACAGGCCTGAAGAGGGGAAAAAAAGCAGCAGGGAGGTCAGAAGCACGTGCGGGGCAGAGAAGGGAAGAGACACCCAGACTTACTCAATGAATTAAATGAGAGAGAGAGACATAAGAAGCGTATGGGTGGAAGAAGAAACCACACAGCCCTTAGGGTTGATCTTGTACTGAGGAGCCCCAGCTGAAACGGAGAACAGACTCAACCTTTATTTTAAAAACTGCTGCTTCTACTTCTGTTCTTACAGAAACTATTGACAGTCAGTCAAAGAGCTTTAGGCTTTATTAAAACAGTCCTATAGATGCTGTTTATAAAGAAAGAGACCTCTGCTCTTTTCACTGCTGTAACATGCCTACACATCGAGGCCTTTGCCTGAGCAAACTGTGTTGGCATTTGGTCTGACTGGCAGTTGGAGTAGATGGTCATCGTAGGGCCCTTCCAACTGAAATATTCTGAAGTTCTAAAAGACATTTTAGAAGGAACCTGGGGCTTTCACTGATTACTTAAAGAACAGACATTTGACAGCCTCAAGGAGTCAGCAAAGTAAAAGCAAAATTCATTGCTTGCTTGCTTGCTGAAAAATTGGAATAGTACAGTCCTAAAAACAAAGACAAACCTTCATATAAAGAGCACACAGACACTGAGAAATACACACGCAGACAAATTATGAACAGAGACAGATAAAATGGTATTACAGATCAACACTAACTTACCTCCTCTGGGTCAACAGGCTTTGTAAATGCTCTGAAACGTCTGTCAATGGCAAGTCTATGAGTCACATCCCTTAAGAAAATCCTAAGTTCACGCAATGTGTCCTCCTCCTGCTCCTCCAGTTGGTTGATTTCTTCCTCAGTCAGCTGTTGAGGCTTAGGCGGTGGTGCTACAGGCAGCACTTCCAATGGCCGCCACGCTTAATTGAATCAGAAACTTTTAGTCAATTTACGGTACTCAAATACAAGCGTATGACAAATTATCGCTAGAAAATTACCACCAAAGCAAATAGTGTATAGCTATGAACTTACAGTTAGCAAAGTTTTATAAGTAGAATAGCCTCACCTGCACTGTTTTTTGATGCAGGAGCTTTAGCAGCTTGATTTACAATTAAGTCCTCAAAAAACATTCTTCTTTCTTCCTCATTAGGCAACTGGATTTTGAAAACTTCTTCATAATCATCAATAAACAATTCTTTTATCTAAAGCATGAGGAGAAAAGATATTTCAGATATAAGGCCACACAAATTCATACTCTAGTCCAAAAAGATGAGTACCTTTCAAAATTAAACCGAATAATCACCTGAGTAAGACAAACTGTGAGAAGCTATCTGCTTGTCCTTCAAACTCTAGATTTTCCTAGGTTAGCACGGCAGATTAAAATATCTTCTCTAAGGAACACCTCTAGATTTAAAGCTCAATGAAGGGACCGTGTGATACACTGATCAAGTGGGGACATTCACCACCTCCAGGACTGCTTATTTTCTATTTACCTGCCTTGCTGGTTTCAATCTCTATGGCATCTAGAGAGGGAACAGGCAGGGTTCAGCAGACAAATGCGGGCTTTTTGGTAAGGTGTTTGGGGTTTTTTTTTTTGTTAAATTAATTTAAGCGAGGTGTCTGAGGCTGTATACTTCCAGGTTTTACTCCGTTTTTCAGTCTCTACTACCAAAAGTTATGGAAGGAATTTCAATACTTATTTTAGAAGGACTTCATTAACAGTATTAAAACTCCTCTAGAAAGTTAAGCCCTTTCAAAGCAGTCGATGACAAACACATCTAGGTAAGCCCCCCGCAGTAACTGAGACAAAATAATCAGGGCAGCATCTTCACATTTTGAATATCCTCCTTTAATGCACACTCTCAGATGTCTAGGAAGCTAAGCATGTACTCTTACTGAATTTTGTTAAGGAATACCACTAAAAATCCACTTCCAAGTTACTGAAACAGAAGTTGGAACTCGGCTTTCTCATTTGTAAAGCTTTCACTTACATGAACAAAGAAATTGAAATTTTTATTAAAGAATTTAAAGATGAAATTCCGTTCCATCATTACAGTGTGACCACCGTACTTTTTCAGTAAAAATATCTTTCAATTTCAGTACAAATGTTTTCAGTAAAAATATTTTTTCCCATTTCCATTTCAAGCACCATATATTCTTGACTAAGTACATACCTAACCATCCTGAAGTCACTGGATTTATTGTCTGAAGTAAATGGATACATCTGTCTAACAAGCATGAGTGTGTGAGAAGGGGGAAAAAGTTGGCTCAAAGTCAATCTCTTTACTCAGAAGACACTTTAGACAAACGCTTTCGGCATTGTGTTGTCTAAGCAAATTTTAAGAGACCTGGGTAGGGTGCCTGAGTAATAACAGTATGCATTTGCTTAAGTACTCCAATGCTTAAAGGATTTATAGCTGAACAAGAAATTGAATAAAAAAAGTAACGACAGAAATACCTCTGTTGGGAGATCTGCGTGACACACATCGGATGTTGCAAGCAGCAAAACTGGAGCAAATGCTGGAATGTTCTGCAGCAGTGTTGTAAAAGTAGCTTTCAGTGTAGCTCCAACAGCCTCCCACCACAAATGGATATGTGGGATATAAATGATACTCGGCGCTGTTCTTTGAGCTTCTCGCATCAACTGGTGAAATGAAAGCTTGGATAAGAAAACTAAACCATGTGCAATAGGCTAATAAATAACTACGTATCAGTCAAACTATCTTACGAAGTGGGAGTACGTGAAGCCAAAACACAAAACCAAACCAACAAAAGAACAACTCCGTAACAATAAGGTAAAACGTTTACTTTGACTCAAATATAGACATTGCTACGCAGACAGACCTGAAGCTCTACCTGATTTCAAAACTACTCAGGTGTAAGGGAACTCCTAAAGCGCCTCACAACTTAGCTGGTGTAGTGGTGTGCCTGAAAACACAAGCCTAACCCTTCTTCAAGATGTATTAGTCTGGGTAAGTCACTACACGACTGCAACTACACGACCGACTACACCATCTTCAATTCAGAGCGGGCACATAGCCAAGTCAGTCTGGAGCACAGTCTGAACAAACACAGACAGACCTATGTGAAAAGATGGGGGCTGATGCTGTAAGAGGAGCCTGGTTACAATTCAAAATTTCAAGTATGTTTTATAAGAGGTGACCAGTCTTCAGCCTGCCTGAACAGCTAAATCACGCACAGCCTCTCATTACCAAAGGATCCATCAGACCCGATTACACGCTTTGGATGGCCGCAAGCCGTTGCCTACAGATGGTACCTCGATCGCAGAAGAGAGCGTGCACCTACTGCGTGAGGGAAGTGGCAACAGCCCTTTCACGTGACAAATTTCTCCGTGGACCCTTTCAGATTATTAAGATTCAGGGGGTTCCTGTCACAAAATGGGAAGCGCACGTGGTGTGTCTGGGCAGTGACTAGACACGGTAGCTATACGACCGCAGAAGCAACCGTAACGTAACAAAAAAGGAATTGTGCCTCTTCTGTGACAAATGAGTATCCAGTCCTGTAGTGTGTCTGTCCTTACTCGTCCAGCTCTCAAATGCTGCTGCCTAAAGGTCAAGATATTTTAATACAGTGATGCCAAACAACAAAATGGCTTTCCTGCCTAAAAGTAAAAAGGAAAACAGCACTACCTCTGCTTATATTTAATTTTCACAGTTAAGAAAAACATACCAGTGTACAAATGTAAGTGTTCCATGAATTTTAATGCTTTTACTGCATATACTACAGCAGTGGAAGCTGTATATATATACACACACACGCGCGCGCGTACATATGTAAAAAAAAAGAAACACTTCTTTTCCCCAAAACCTTGATTGCCTTTTCATTATATTTAATAAAAAAGCCTACAAAAAGTGCGTGACCTGCAGTCAGGCTGATGCAGAGCCACCTACTGGGAGCAGAGTCTCGTAAGCAGCAATGAAAACAACTTTCTGGATCCCACCGAAATGGGCAGGATTTCTTGCGATAAAGAGGGATTTATTAGCAGCACCTCCCAGCTTCCCAAGCTGCTAGCAAATTCCTCACGGCTTAATTTGGAATAGAAAATACGGCCATCTACAACATCCTTACTCGGGATTATATGATCTAAAAAGAAACGTGCATTTTCGGACAGAAGTAAACCTAACAGCACGTTCAAACCAGGCCACCTCTATTAACAATGAATTTTGCTTATTTTACTAGTTTATATACAGTTCATGAAGCCTATGAGATTAAAAAGAAAAAAAAGATACCCGTGCACATGTTTCTTCCGGTGATGTGGCGGTAACAAACAAAGCAGGTAGGTCTAGCGTATAAACTGGAAACTTTTCCAGGGCATGTATTACCGCAGGTGCCAAATGAGAAGCTTGCCCGCGTCCTGGCTCTCCAACTAGTAAGAACCGTGGCCTGCAAGATGTTGGCTGGTAATAAGCATTTCTAGAACAATTAGAAGATAGTAAGTTTCAAAATGAAGTGATGACTAGGCACACAGATGTTAAAGGTTTTTTCCTAACCTCGTTTTTTTGGTAAATACTCTCCATGTTCCAGTAAATAATAAGCTGGTCTGTGATCAGGAAGACTATCAAAGCTCATTTTCTTACAACCTTGTACCATAGCTCCCCAAAGAAATCCTGCCAATCCCCAGCATCTCTGCTATTCGTTTGGCTGGCTTAAGTAATGGCTCTTAAATCACACACGGGGACTTGTCCAGCTAAATACACACACGACAACTGGTCAGTAACCTGATATGGAGGAGAAATACAACTCGCTCTCGCTCTCTCTCTCAACACACACCAATCTGGATCTGTACACCCCAATTTTCAGTAGGTCTTGAGTTTAAGTAACTACGAGATCTCTACATCTGTCAAGTTCAGCTGAAATTTGGCCGTAGTTACTGGAGATAGCGGGAAGGAAGGAGCAGAACAACGTTTCTAGGAAAAAATTAAGGTGGGCGCTGAAACACATGAGCTGTATCTGAAGTACGCAATTGGATTAGTTAAATTACAGCAGTACGCCAAATACGTACAAGATTGTATTCAGTCATTCTAATTGTTTCATCGTTGAATTGTGTATTAATTTCCTAGTAATCTTGCTTTCCTAGCATGAAACACATTTGTGAAGAGCGTTTGTTTTTTCCAGCACAATACCACTGTACCTTTACTGGCTGAAGTCAAAGATCTTAGAGACCTAACCAAACTCAGCTGGTCACATTTTCTGGGCAGCATAGCGATAGAAACGGAGAAAAATAACTGACCCAACAGTGATGACAACAATCTTATTTTTTCAACTGTTGGCTTATACAACTTCCACATTAAAATGTCAAAAGCTTAATATCAACATTTACCTGCTAAAATTGAGGAATTTTTCCTTTTCTCTACTGGGCATTTGATGAGTTGGCTTATCTTCAAAGATTGATGGCGATTCCTCATCACTGTCAACTGCATAATTTCTTAAAACATGATTTACACTGTCTGAAAGACAAGAGAGGTTTGTTAACTTTCCTGAATACTCCATATCTCACTCTCGCATTAACACAGCTTCAAATCAGTGCTGGAAATCCCTTTTCTTCTATTTCTTCATTTGAGGGCACACACTGAATGCTATTTTCTGAAGAGTTCGTCCTACCACAGACCTAAGGAGACTGCACAAGTCTCTACAAAGCTGTCCTAAGTGCTTGGGAGGTTGTTTGGTTTTTTTCTCCTTAGAAGAAAGATGATTAGGAACAACTTTGGTGGTTCCGAGACACCTGAAAAACCCAACAAGGCCACTTCTTTCTGGGGCAGGTTCCCGCACTGGAAGCGAGGGAATTAAGCGAGTGCGATGGCCACAAACTTCCATTTGCGTAGGACTAGTGAGTCAGAATATACAGACCAACACACCTGCTAAGTAAGGCTCCTCACAGATCACCGAATGAGTAGATAATGGAAGGCAGACAACAGAGAAGGGATGCAATTACCAATCCCCTAGCCTCTCTGCTTTTGTTTTGTTGGTGGATTTCTGCCTCTGTTTTACCAATGCTAACCTATCTCCTGGCTCTACTGGGAGTCATCCTGGTAGGACAGTCTCCAGAGATTAGCATAACTAACTATTAACAGATTTCCATTGATCAAGAGTGGAGTGAGTTTATCAATTTCTTTGCTCTCACCAACTGACAGAGTAAACCTGATCAGGGCTGATGCAGTCAGGGGTGTGAGCTCACGTATGCTAAGCCAAGTCCCAAAGTACACACTACTAAACCATTCTCATCTCCTGTACAAGTGTACAGTGTGATCCACAAACATTTAAGTTAAGAGACTATGGCTAAAAAAAAATCACGATAGCTAAAACAGTATTTAGCTTAAACCGCTTCTGCTTGCATTGTGGTCCTGACATTCTTCAGACAGGAATTAGAAGCATTCATGTAAAAATACCTTTTTCCCCTCTATTTAAATATTTTGAAAGAGGTGCCTCATACTTTAAACCTCAGATCCATCTCTACAAATGACAAATATGATGTTAGCTACTGTCAGAAACAGGGTGCTGTAGTAGAGAACGCATAGTTCTCTACGGCCTATTGTGAGTCATTCACAGCTCCCATCCAGCACTTCACTTTAGAATCCAGACTAAAACCTATCCACCATGTTCCTGAAATAAAAGCATGCACATGCATATTCTGAAATTCTGCTGTCATTATGGCCAAGAGGTTTGTGTATGTTGACTGCACAAATGAGAATTTTTTGCTTTGACAGAATTTTAAAGTAGTGAATGTTATCGTTATACCTGGCTGTTGGTCCTTCTGTAGTGCAAACTCTGCGTGGGGAAATACTCTCTGCAAGGCTTGTAAAATTCTTGCTAAGGTGTTTTCAAGCAGTGGTTTTGAAACAGATGATAGCGCTCGCCCAGGTGAAGCCACAGCCCTCTGTGAAGCTGGAACAGTCTTCTGCATAGCCATGACAAAATCCTTTGCTGTTATTTTGATAGAAGCAACATCTAACTGCAGTTTCTCGCTACTTTTGTATAGCTGAGGATAGCGGCGGCGCAAAGCACAGAGGGCAGCTTCAGCACATAAGGATTTAATATCAGCACCACAGTACCCTAACAAAGAAAACAAGAATCAAATGTTACATCAGTCTCAGGCAACACAGAAGTCAAGGCCAAGGTTCCGTTCCCCAAGCGCAACACTGAAAGACTTTGTATGCGGCCAAAAATTAACAGTTTAAGAGAGAACGTAAAGAGTTACTGCACTGCAGAGAAGTTTTGTTACGTGGCTCGCAGCCTGATATCCTGCGCTTATTAAGCAGCCCCCTAATCAAAACTTTGCTCCCAGGGAAGATGCCCAAAACCCATTCAACGTTCTGAGAGACAGAAAGAAAATTAAAAGAAAAGAAGCATCTAACTTTCTTTGCTCCCACGGCGTGCCAGCCGCCTCACTCTGCAGCAAGGTGCAAGAGCTCGAGTACTGCCTGCTACAAGCTCAGATTCCTTCTTCGGACTCAGTCCCATGCAGTAACTCACTGTATTTTCAAACTTACCAACACATTTTTCAGCTAGCTCTTCAAGAAACATGTCCGATGGCTTTGGGGTCCAATCTCGTGTGTGAATCTTGAAAATCTCTTTTCTAGCCTGGAAATAAAATGGTCGCATTTTAGTTTGTCCAGAGTTTTCTCTTCAAAATCCCCGAAACAACACAAAACCCCCCACACCCTCACATTAATACAAATACTTGGTTTATCTGCTAAACTTTTAAGTATTTTACAGCGCGATTAATACGCTCTCTGCTTTTGCAGAGTAATTGCTACAATTACTACAAAGACGAACAATAATTATGACTCAAACTACTGTCACTGATCCAGAAAATGTCAAACGTTGCCTATCTTCATCTCCGATCTTAGCAAGATCTTTTATTTAAGTATTCCCTGGTACACAGTTTAATTACGGCAGATTTCTAGAATTCTTCCACAGTAGGGAATCATATAGTGTATGTGTTTCACGGCACCTCCTCTCCTGTTCCTGAAAGGAGATAAAAACTGGAGACAAATGTTTCTGTTAAAGATGCTGTTTAGTGCACTTTTACTAGCCTTCAACCATAGCCAAATTAAAACACACAAGACCAGGGTTCCACACTATCTTCCTCCCCATATTTTTTGGTTGCTATACACCTACTTTTTCATTGCTTAGCTATCGCCATTGAACTAGAAGCTTCCCAAGCCCCACACCTGTCCAGCGTACCTCGCATCTTTGTCCAATAAGAAGTTACCAGTAAGAATGTCAGCTCCCAAAATACTTCCCTCCCAGGATACGCAGCCTGGGAACGATCCAGCACAGGTACATCCACTATCCATTCGTAAACCAAGAACTGAGAGCAAGACCACTTCAGGATGAAAGTGTCTAAGTGGATTAAGTCAGTCAGCAAACATGGACAGATTTGGGAATGGAAAAAAATTCAATCGCTCCAGCACCAGCCTTGAGAAAAGTTTTTGTTTGCAAAAAGGAATTCTTGTGCGCACACCATTTCTTTCATTTTCAAGATGAGATAGCAGTAATTTACAGCTAATTGGGGCATTCACTCTTTCTTACATGTTTCAGTGACTAGCAGCATCCCATTTTCTTGGCTGGTCACAGTGAAACCAAAACTAATTACAGAACTAACTACTTGTGGAAATCCTCTTAATGGTATATATTCAGTACCGGATCTGCCCCCCACAGTCTCTCTTTTGCCCAAGTTGTCCAACACTGGGTTTGACTTTAACTGCTCTGTAATCCTGCATTGTTACGTGGTTTTGTTATAAAGAGGGACTTTGTCACATGAGCATTAAGGTTGTGTTTAAGTTCTGACCTCTTTATCTGGCAAGCTGAAGAGGAACTCTCGATCAAAGCGGCCGGGTCTTCGTAAAGCAGGATCTATAGAATCCAGCCTGTTGGTGGCCCCAATGACCACAATCTCTCCTCTGCTGTCTAAGCCATCCATAAGGGCCAGAAGAGTTGACACAATAGAGCTAACAGAAAAAATATAATTTTCATTCACTGGTTTAGTAAATTTTGTTACATTCTACGCAATCTTCTGCAATGACCACTCAAAAAGGACAAGCTTTTCTTGATGAGACGCCAATTAGCGAAAGACTTAATTTAGGACATAACAAAACCAGTAAGCTAACACAGGCCTTGTGCTGATATCAAGCTGAGTGAACTGGTTTCAGTTATTGTTTGAAAATCATCTGAATTTTAGTAGCATTGATCAAGCAGCTTCTATGTAGATACCAAAAATGTACTACCTATGAATTTGGTCTTGTTCACTGGACCGCACAGGAGCAAGGCCGTCTATCTCATCGAAGAAGATAATTGAAGGTCGCATCTGGTAGGCCTCGAATGAAAACAGAGGAATATGGACATAAGTAAACCGGGACTATTTTAAAGAGAAAATGCATTAAAAATGTTTTGGTTGGGAAGTCACTGGAACTAGATCTTTCAGACTGGCATCAGGGATCTCTACTAATTGGGCTAATGGAGTGAGGGGCACGAGTAACAGAAGACGGCAGCTTGTGTCAAGCCACTGAGACCGGGTGACAGGAAACAAATCAGAGCAGTAGTTTTTACAGCTGTTTGGCAACCGCCGAGAACAGAGCCGAGACTTAATTCAATTACAGGTTCTGAAAGCAAGCTTCCATCAGGAATTTAAATGACTATGCCGTCAGCCTGCATCTGTTTCCCTCGGATCTAAAGCCACCATCCATCTCTTGCCTCTTGAAACCCTTTTTGTGGCTGTTTTGGTTTGGGTTTGGTGGGGTTTTTTTGTTGATGGTTATTTTGGGGGTTTTGGTGGGGTTTTTCTGAGGTGGGTAGCAGGGGTTTGCTTTGCGAGGTTTTCTCGTTTTATTAATCTTCCCTAATACATCTCAAGATTTCAAGCCCGTAAAAAACCCACTGAAAAAGGAAACACTAACAAACCCATGTCAGTGGAAAGAACTGACAAAAACCAAAAAGGAGTGAGTTGTTCTTAAAAATACTGACCACAGAAGATTACAGTTACCACTCGGACAGAACACACAGCACGTTTCAACCTTACCTGATCAAATAATAACCGAAGCTGTCGTTCAGATTCCCCCGCCCATTTACTCAGGCAGTCGGCACCTTTTCGCATAAAAAAGGCTATTCTCCTCTCACCTTGGCTGCATTCATTAGCAAGCGCACGAGCAACCAGTGTCTTTCCAGTCCCTGGCGGACCATAGAATAGACAGCCTCTGCAATTATTAAAAAAAAAAAAAAAAAAAAGAAAGAAAGAAAAAGAAGAAAAGATTCATATATGATGGAAAAGTATCTATTACAGTCCTCATCCCTAAACCACACCCCTCTTCTCTCCTAACCAAAACACTTTGTGTATAAGATCGCGGTAACAGCTGAAGTGTGAGAAAAGTGAAAAGAGATGGAAGTTTTGTGTTCCTACACAATTCAACAAGGCAGTAAACGCAACAAATAAAGAGGATAATGGAGACGTACAAACCTCGAGAAAAGATCCTAGTGTCCCGGAAGGGCACTTCCAAAACTGCTGACAAACTACCAGGGGTGGTTACAGCACAGTGGAGCCAAACCAGAACAAACTTGAGCGCAGAATCTGAGACTTGGCTAACTTATGATACGCTGCATGTAAATGCTTGTTTTCACAAAAGGCAAGATTTGCTAGTAAAGCATTTCATTCTCCCTTAAAAAGCTTGAAGTTACTGGATTTGGTCTCCCAGGCCATCCATTGCTGATGATAAATGAGGTGGAAGTCTAAACCTGGGAGAGTATTCTGCATTTCCAGATAAATACAGCCATCAACTAGAAAAGCCAATACACTGCTGTTTCAAAAAGAATTTCAATGAATAAAGAAGCAAACCCACTGGAATATTGTCTTTTCATTATTTGTAATACTTTTAAAGTTACCGAAAGCAAAGAATTTAAAGTCATATTTCACTATACCATAATTGAACTGCGCTGATCAAGAACATATAAAGCTAACAATTAAATCTCTAATAATGTCATAACGCAGAACTAATTTAGCTGTGTAAAAAGTGGTCAGATCCTTACTTTAGCCCAAGCACGACAAACACGGCAAGGTTCTAGTTGCAAGTCCTGTCAATTCTAAAACGTATCCCTGATCACTTGAACAAAAAGACAGTTGGTGGGAGAGACAACTGGACTTCCAAGCAACAAATTACAGTTGACTACCAGTAGATGATTCCTTCTTGCTTATAAACTAATCAAGCGGACGTGGCCATCGAACTCAAACCAAAAATGACTCAGCCCCACCTTTTAAAGGCAAGACACTTTTAAAGTATACTCTCACCACACGGTACATCTTTGAACCTACATATATTCTGGATTCTCTCCATTGTTAAGAAATTGCTTTTTACTACTGCCAAAAAGCCCCATCAACATTGCTGAAAATTCTGAAGCGTGGAAACATATTGATACCTCAGTTGAATATTCTCCTGAAAATGGGTGAATTAGAATTCATAGTTTTAAACAATATCTGTTACCTTGGAGGTTGAATTTTGAATCTCTCAAAGACTTCTGGGTAAAGCAGTGGAAAAACGACCATCTCTTTTAAAGCTGAAATGTGGTCAGAAAGACCACCCACACCATCAAATCGCACCTAAAAATAAAGTCAGCGGAACACGTTTTATACGTTAAAGAAAGCTGCAACCTTGATGAGGTTCCATCAGAAAGTACATGTCAGCACAAAGGAAATGTTCTGGGCAATTTTCAAATTGCTGGAGAGAAAACTGTAAACCAAGGTAGCTGTAGACAGCACGTTATTGAAAGCTTTCAGAAACACTGGAAACATCTCACGGACACAATGAACTAAAATTACTTACTGAACAATCTATTTGCATTGGATCAACATCAGCCAGACTTGCTCCAATTGTCATTCGATCCTTGGGAATTCCCTTTAGCTCATCTTTTCGAAAGTTTAGTGGAAGACACCTGATTTGAATTAAGGAGAAAGAGAAAGGCACTTTCTAACTTGGGATGCAGCTAGCTTTTTGCTTTTATAACGATGGCAAGTGAATGCAGAAGACCTTATAAATGAGATAAACTTCCTAAATAATGAAATATTTGTTCAAGTTGGTTTACATTTAATGTCCGTGAGTAAAAAAAGGAAAATGGTCACTCCGGACATTAAACTGCGTTAATTATTTTAATAACTCTTAGCACTTCTAAATATCCATGCCAGACCACACAGCATATAGAGGAATGCAAGCTTCAAACAACTTACTCCATATGTGGAGACCGTGACCTGACCTTGATTTGCGTGATGGAAGAACTCCTCAAAACACACTGACATCTTTCAAAGATTTTTTCGCGTCTACATTCAAAGACTTACAGCCCAAGGGGCTACTTAGTTCAGTGTGGATTAACATTATAAAGGCTGGCCACTACTGCTGGTCCCTCCCAAGGACTTTGGGATCCATGTGCCAGAAGACACACATGTCTGAGAGACATTGGGCTGAAAACTTATTTATTAGATTGTTATTAAAATAGTTTTTAGAAGTTGTACAAGATAAAGTGGCTAACACTTCACAGTCAGGCAGATACAAACTCCCCCCAAATAGATTTCTCCCTCCCCTATTCTCCAATTTCATTAACCTTCTTAAATTTCTGTTATGGCTGCGCTTCCTATGTCTCTCAAAACGCTCTTCGTCATCAGATGTGGATGAAGAGGATGTGGAATCTGTGTTGTGGACTGCGTGTCTCCGTCTGCAAACATTTAAACAAACAAGTAAAACATTAAAGTACACGCTAAATAGTATCAAAACTTAAGTGAATTCTGTCTCAGAATTTACTTTGAGATCTATTAAGTTTCCAGATCATTGTACTCCTTTTGAATCTGATTTCAAAGTATATGACATGATTTTCCTTGTGACAGTAAAATTTAATTTTTCTGAGGAAGGTAAAATGTTTAACTATTTTTAAAAGAAATTTCATAAAATAAATTACTCATTTTGTCCAGTCTCTCTCTCACACACACACATAAATGGAGTTTCACTTAGCATTATATATCCACTCTGTGAAACATAAACCTTTTTAACTTGTTTACAAATTTGGCTTCAAAAAACCTTTCCTTCCATAACTATCTGCTTTCAAAGACGCTGAACAAAGTGCTCATATCTAGCAAGAGACAGCATTCTGCACGCTCTACCTGCTTACAGGATCCAAAACCTCTTTGTCATTACTACTGTAATTCATAATTTATAATTTCATTTAGCATTTTTTCTTGTTTAAGGATAGTTTCATACAGAATCATTAGCTGATTTCAGACAGAAACCAGAATCAGTATTTGACTGATTAAAAAAAAAAACCCAAAACAAATCCATTAAAACTTCCACACAGGTTCTCTCTCTAACTAAATTATCTTCAGTTTTAAGAAAATAATTGGTATTCTTCAAGATGAGTCTCAGATTTTCAGAGAGAGATTCTGGCTTCGGTTCAAGAACAAAAGAATTGCAGCTACGTAATCTCAGCACAACCTCCGGAATTACCTTATCAGTGACCACCAATACTGCATTTTAAAATACCTAATGGCTAATATACAAAGTACAGTTTACACTCTCAATAGTTGTTTTCTTTATACCCTCGGACTACCACAGCGATAATCACACTATTAATCTGTAATTACCACCAATCCAAACACCCTTGAAAGCATTATTCAGTAATGTGAGCAACAGCACTATTGATAAGTAAGAACTATCACTAACCATATACCAACCTGTTAGCTCTTTTGCAGCAAGAGCCTTCTGACTGAGCACTTCTAAATGAGTATCTCTGTCTGACAGGTGAAGACCGGCCCGAAAAATCTCTCTTACGTTGTCTTGGTTCTGTTGAAAGCAAAGAATTTAGAATAATGTTACAAACAAGGTTAAGAGAAAGCAGGATAGTGGAGGAGGTAGAAAATTTCAGGGGAAGTTTCAAGTGATTTGGGGGGGGGGGGGGGGTTTTTTTTTTTTTTTTTTTAAATCAGTGCACAGTAGAAGGGAAAAAACACACACTTGTGTTTTAAGGAGAACTGAAAGCCACAAGAGTAAGATTATCAAGTCTGCTTAATTACTATTCTTTCAAGGATACACAGGCCTTTTTTTTATTGAAAAACAACAACAAGTATGCCAAATGGCAAAGGAATATAACGTGCACAGGCTACATGCATTTAATAAAATTTACTTGCAGAATGAAGGTAAGAAATTTAAATAGAAGTTGAGTGGGTATATATTTCATTAAAAAAAATCGTCTATGCAAGGAATTAGGTCTTAAGAGAAACTGTGCATGTAAACCTACTTTCCAATGGAGCTTGATAGCGCTCAACGGTTTTCCTCTGTCGAAAGTCATAACGCTTTCGAGTGTCTTCACCATCATCTTTCTCTTCATTTTCTTCTGATGAAACTACTGTACATTGACATAACGTTAAACTGTTTAAGTACTGTTGCAAATGATACTAAATTCAAAATGCACTCCACAGATGCCTATAGGTTTTACTATTACCTTCATGTTAACGACGATAGATCTGAAAAACTGGCAAAACCTTACGACCAATTTATGCAAGAGACGTTCCAGAAATTACAAAACACAGAGGAGCGTACATATAGATACTGTTCTGTGCTCGCTGAAATTGCTGGGTGACTTCTCATCAGCCTTACTAACACCAATTCTGTCATCTTGCTTAGCTAAGATGCAGCTCCTATGAAACCGCTATTTCAGAAAGTCATTTCTTGTTATTTTGAGAAAGCGTTTCAAGGAAATGTTTTTAATATTCTATAGTGGTAAGACTAAGCATGGTAAGCTAGCTCCAAGCCCTAGCTCTGCCACAGATTACGTGAGCAATAATGGGCAAGTCTCAGGTTTGAACTTCCCCAATCAGAAAATAATGTCAAATGCATACAGTTTATGCCACTAGCTTCTGCAAAGTAACTTCATGTTTTTTTCATGAAGGATGGTAAGAATGCAAAACCCAGAGTATAATTACCTAGCAGGTTCCTAGTAACACCTCTCACATTAATAGCTACACACCGGTGAGGAATGTACATGCTCTGTTCACCTCCCTGCTCACTAAAATTAAGTACGCTTGATTCCTTGGAAAGCACTAAGCTTTATTTCTTCCCCTAAAATGTCACACTGCTTTCTGAATGCAAGATAAGTTACACAAGATAACGTAGACAGCACATGGAAAAGTGAAAAATTATTTTGGCATCACTACTATCCCCAGTCCATGGTTCTCCAACACTCCTGTCACGAAGGCACGAGCTTTTCTGCTCCTCGAGTCCTTCCCCTTGTTCCACTCACTTTCTTTATACTAACACACCTTCCTCACTCCTTCTTGGCACACGTTTCATTCTAAAGTATATTTTAGTTTTTTCCCAATTTAAAATTCCAGAGTTATCACTTTGACCACAAATGAACTGCCCCATACTCTTATTTCCCTTTCAACATACTATTTCTAATTACTTTCTACAAGTCTCTCCTGCCCAACACCTCGAGATCCACACACTTGAACCAAGCCATACAGTTCCTCCCTCTAGACTGCCCGTACCTTGTATTAAAGCTGCTCTTATTCAAGCCTTGACTTGATATTCTCCTAACTAGATCTCCAAATGAGTCAGCTGTCCTCCCTTACCAGTCAAATGTCCTCGGCACACTTGGTCGTTTCTTTTTGGTAATGCCTTGCTCTACCTGGCTTCTTGAAGTCAGCCTCTCGCTGGACTCCTGCTGTGGCTCCAGGTGTTCTCTCACTGCTCTACGAGGAGGTCTGGTCACCGAGGTACGCACCCGGGAGCCACAGGCTAGGTCTGAACTAATGACAGGCTGAACAACAGGCCTAAAAAAAGGCCACGGACTGTTCGCTGGCCTGATCGGGATTAGCAAAAGATCACCCCAGTGCTCATTAACACCTGGACATCTAGCTTGAACCTTTTTGTAGGTCTCCGTTGCCAGTCGTTAAGTCGTACACAGGCTGTGTAACACATACCAGATAACGCCCGCGCTGGAGATTGCATAAATCCCTCTCGTTCAAGTTCTGATAGTCTGATGGTCAGACAGGTGACCAGACGCAGGGCACAGCAGTACTGACCAGCAAACAATTTACATGTGACTGGCCCGTTTAATTTCCCCTGCCCCTCTATTATCCTACTCTTGTTCCTCACAAAGTCACCGGAACGCTCCCGTGTTCCTGCCCATAAGATCCCTTCAGTCCTGCGTGAACTGCTTTTCCCTGCATCCCACAAAA